>NW_024524396.1:0-2107 GCF_017590135.1 Pyrgilauda ruficollis
TTTTTTTTTAAAGCACGATTATTTATTTCTCCCAAAGGTAGGGTTAGGAATCCCTTGCTGCTTGTCTGCCCAGTGCTGTAAATGTGGATTCTGCCCACGCAGAACCATGTAGGAGGGATGGGGCTGTGCAGCTTTGTGTCCTTCTGGTCTGAGTCTTTGCTTTACCAGCTGCATCTCCTGCTGTCAGGAGATCTCCTGTTCTATACTGAGTAGAAGCTGCTTGCAGGGAGGAGAGATGGCTGAACAACAGCATGGAACTCTGAAACTCCCATTACCTATTTCCTGTTGTACTCTGAATTTAGCTGTGGCTTTACATGAAGTTTTCCATGGGGAATGTTTATGGGATATGTTATCACTGGAAGATGTACCTGGATTTTTTGACTATTCTGCTGGTATCTTCTCCTTAAGTGGCCAATTGCAGTTAATAGCAGAAGTCTGTGACCTTATCCCGCTGGAGATTAATTTAATCTGAACAATTTATTCTTTCCATGATCAATATGAAATTAGTTTATATGTAATGGATATAAATGCATGGAATTGCTTGAGATATTCCTTACTTCCTCCTACTTAGTCCATAAAATGAGTCGACAATTTCATGGTAGTTATTAAAAAAAAGGTCTTTAAAAAAATTCTGCATGTTGCACTTTTTCATAAACAAAATCTCCCTTAGGCTTTGACAGAAAGGGTCAAAAAAGCCCTGGCTTTTTAGATTGTGTCAATAAAAAAAAATAAAATTCATATTTGTTGGGAAAAAACTGAAAAATCTGGCGCTTGAAACCAAGATTAAAATCTTTATATTACAGAAACACCACCAGCAAAAATCATATCTGAAAACTAAACATTTCAGTCCTGAACACTACTTTTTGGTTATTTACAGCTACATGGCTTTCCTTTGAGCATTGGTTTCTTCTGATCCTGACAGGAGTTAGGAGAAGCCCTGGAAATCCGCAGAGCTGCTTATGCCGTGGTGCCACCAGTGATCCCAGTGCTCCTTGCTGGGAACAGGAGCACCTGGCCAGCAAGGCTTTGTCCCTCACAGTGACCAGGTTGATTTGTTTGTGTGGGAAAAATGCTGGAGGAGTGAAAAGTGCCACCCAAGGGAGCTGTGGGAGCGTGGGGTTGGTTTGGTGACACCGAGGGCACCCTTAGCAGGGGAAGCTGTGAAATACCTCCGTGCCAAGAGTGCCTCCCTGGAGCACAGCAGATCTAATTCTCCTCTCATCTCTGCTGATGTCTCTCCATGGACTAGGCTGAAGCTGCTCGTGGTTTCTGCTGTACAAAATCAGAGAGGAATCATGGCTGGATGGCTCCCTTGGCGTAACCAGCTGCATGTGGAGAAAGAAGTTTTTTTGCTTTCTTCTCTGGTTTCAAATGTCCCCTGGAGTTTCATTGTGAAAAGTCAGTTATGAAAATTGAGAGTGTGAAGGGGGGGAATGTGTCATTTGGGTTGTGATTTGCTGTTAATTAAAGTTTAGTGTGACACATCCTTTATGTCTGGGGATTCCTGAGTCTCATCTCAGTGGCCTGGGTAGAACAGAGGAGCATCTCCATCGAGATCAATGCTCATTATTATTTTCCTCATTATCATCATGATCCTCATCAGTATTTGTTCTACAACACTGGCTGTGGAACAGAAGCACAGGCAGAGATGACCTTCGCTCCTGTTCAAAACTTTTCATTTTTAACAGATAAGAGACTCAGGGGCTGGGGACAGGAAAGTGACAGTGAACTGACAGAATTAGATCCAGCTACTCAGAAGTCAAAATCAGCCACCTCAAGCACAGCAAGCATTTGATGGTCTGACCACTTGTTTTGTTGGCTGACCTCTTGTAAAAACTGCATAAAGGACCACAGGAAAAGATGTATCCCTTCAAGTTAGGGACTAGGACCTTTCTGCTTAAAATGTTGAAAATCAGTTCTTTTGGAAGGTCTGGGACAGAAAAGACTATTGCCAGCTGGTAGCTCATTGCTTCTGGTTTGAAATGGAGGAGAAGGTGTGTGATTTCTGTGAGTCATCTTCTGACAAGCAGCTGATAATCCCCCAAGCATCCCCTTAGTGCTGGTGGTTTTCCTTTTTGCTGATGCAAAGTCATCTGGGGGTCAGGGA
>NW_024524397.1:0-405 GCF_017590135.1 Pyrgilauda ruficollis
CCCACTGACCCCATGGGCTCCCCACTGGCCCCAGTGACCCCGCTGCCCCCTCACCGCCCCCGCTGACCGCCGAGTGACCGCCGGCCGTTGCAGGTGGGGCCGGTGGCGCGAGCTGGCCGCGCAGGGCCGCTTCAAGCGCCGGCTGTCGGAGCGGGACGTGGAGAGCCTGGGCCGGGCCATCGTCCTCTTCTGCCTGCGGCACTTCCGCGGCGACGACGGCACGCGCGCCTTCGCCTGCGCCCTGCTGGCCCCCGGCCACAACGGCCGCGCCCGGCCCGCGCCCGGCCACCCCGGTGAGGGACGGGGGCGGGGGCGGCTCGGGGGGTTTGGGGTCAGTTCGGGTGGGGTTGGGGTCATCTCGGGGGGTTTGGGGTCAGTTCGGGTGGGTTTGGGTCATCTTGGGGG
>NW_024524397.1:545-2120 GCF_017590135.1 Pyrgilauda ruficollis
CCCGTGTCCGTGTGTCCATCCCCTCCCAGCCCCACTGACCACTGCACTGACCATTCCACTGACCACTGACCATTCCACTGACCACTGGCCACCCCACTGACCGCTCCACTGACCACTGACCATTCCGCTGATCACTGACCACTGACCGCTCCACTGACCACTCCACTGACTGCTGACCCCTCACTGACCGTTGCGCTGACCACTGACCATTGCACTGACCATTGCACTGACCGCTGACCCCTCCGCTGATCACTGACCACTGACCACTTCACTTACCACCCCACTGACTGTTGCACTGACCGTTGCCCCCCGCTGACCCCTCACTGACCGTTGCACTGACCGCTGACCCCTCACTGACCGCTCCACTGACCGCTGACCCCTCACTGACCACTCCACTGACCGCTGACCCCTCACTGACCATTGCACTGACCGCTGACCCCTCACTGACCGCCCCGCTGACCCCTGACCCCTCGCTGACCGCCGCGCTGACCGCTGCCGCGTCCGGCCGTGCCCGCAGGCGCGCTGTCGCCGGCGCTGCCGCGCGGCCGCAAGGCCAGGAAGGCGCAGAAGGTTCCGGAAGCGGCCGGAGCCGAGTGGCTGCTGCAGGACGAGGGCTACCGGAAACACCTGCGGCACCAGAGCGCCAAGTGAGCCAAATTTGGGGGATTTTGGGGCTTTTTGGGGGGGTTTGGGGTTTTTGGGGTCATTTCTGTGAGATTTGGGGATTTTGGGGTCATTTCTGTGAGATTTGGGGTTTTTAGGGGTTTTTTGGTGGCGGTTTTTGGGTTTTTTGGGGTGGTTTTTGGGGCAGTTTTTGGGTTTTTTGGGGCGTTTTTTGGGGTGTTTTCTGTGGTTTTTGGGGCGGTTCCGGGTGCGGCCCCCACCCTGACCCTGCTGTCCGTCCGTCTGTCCGTCCGTCTGTCTGTCCCCTTGTCCGTCTGTGTGTCCCCGTGTCCGTGTCTCCGTGTGTCCGTCTGTCTGTCCCCGTGTCTACCTGTCCTTCCTCTGTCCATCTGTCCGTCCCTGTGTCCGCCTCTCTGTCCCCGTGTCCCCCGTGTCCCTGTGTGTCCGTGTGTCCGTCCGTCTGTCCCCGTGTCCCTGTGTCCATCTGTCCCTGTGTGTCTGTCTGTCCATCCCTATGTCCGTCCCCCTGTCCCTGTGTGTCCGTCTGTCCCCGTGTGTGTCCGTCCGTCCGTCCCTGTGTCCGTGTGTCCATCCCCGTGTCTGTCTGTCTGTCCATCCCCGTGTCCCCATGTCTGTCTCTCTGTCCCCGTGTCCCCCTGTCCCTGTGTGTCCGTGTGTCCGTCCGTCCCCGTGTCCATGTGTCCGTGTGTCTGTCTGTCCGTGTCCCCGTGTCCATGTGTCTGTCCCCGTGTCCGTCCCTGTGTCCGTGTGTCTGTCTGTCCGTGTCCCCGTGTCCCCCTGTCCCTGTGTGTCCATGTGTCCGTGTGTCTGTCTGTCCGTCCCCGTGTCCGTCTCTCTGT
This sequence comes from Pyrgilauda ruficollis, assembly GCF_017590135.1. NCBI lineage: Eukaryota > Metazoa > Chordata > Aves > Passeriformes > Passeridae > Pyrgilauda > Pyrgilauda ruficollis. The sequence continues at coordinate 2,030 of NW_024524397.1, forward strand.
CCCCGTGTCCGTGTGTCCGTGTGTCCCCGTGTGTCCGTCCGTGTGTCCCCGTGTGTCCGTCCCCGTCCCCGTGTGTCCGTGTGTCCGTGTG
>NW_024524398.1:0-2425 GCF_017590135.1 Pyrgilauda ruficollis
ACAGGGACAGGACAGGGACGGGACAGGACAGAACAGGGATGGGACAGGAAGGGGACACAGGGACAGGGACAGGAGGGACCCGAGCCCGGGCCGTGCCCACCTGGGCCAGCTGATCCTCAGCCAGGACCGTGCCCCGCTCCTTGTACTTGGCCTGGGGGGAGAGCGGCTCAGCAACGGCAGCAGGGACAGCCCGGGACAGGGACAGGAGGGACCCGAGCCCGGGCCGTGCCCACCTGGGCCAGCTGATCCTCAGCCAGGACCGTGCCCCGCTCCTTGTACTTGGCCTGGGGGGAGAGCGGCTCAGCAACGGCAGCAGGGACAGCCCGACCCGGGACAGCCTGACCCGGGACAGCCTGACCCGGGACAGCCCTGAGCCCGACCCGGGACAGCCCGAACCGGGACAGCCCGAACCGGGACAGCCCCGACCCGGGACAGCCTGACCCGGGACAGCCCTGACCCGGGACAGCCCGACCCGGGACAGCCCGACCCGGGACAGCCTGACCCGGGACAGCCTGACCCGGGACAGCCCTGACCCGGGACAGCCCGACCCGGGACAGCCTGATCAGGGACAGCCTGACCCGGGACAGCCTGATCAGGGACAGCCCGACCCGGGACAGCCTGCCCGGGACAGCCCGACCCGGGACAGCCCGGCCCGGGACAGCCCCGACCTGGGACAGCCCCGACCCGGTCCATCCCGCCCGGTCCATCCCGCCCGGTCCATCCCGCCCGGTCCATCCCGCCCCGGCCGCGCCGCTCGGCAGTTTCCCCCCAGGGCTCTGAACGCAGCCCCGGCTCCGGCCGCGCTGCCCGGGCCGGGACTCCGCGGTTCCCTCACGGCTCCCGAGCGCACACCGAGCCCGAGCCTCCCGGGCCCCGCTGTCCCCGGTCCCGGTTCCCGCTCCCAGCCCTGTCCCGTGTCCCGTGTCCCGTTCCCGGTCCCGGTCCCGGTGACCTCGGTCAGTTTCCTCCTGGCGATCGCCCCCGCCCCCACCCCCCGCCGGTGCATCCCGGCCCCGCCGCCGCCGCCGCGGACACGTCATCGAGCGCGACGCGGACACGTCATCGAGCGCGACGGGGAGCGTCATAGAGAGCGACGGGGAGCGTCATAGAGAGCGACGGGGAGCGTCATAGAGAGCGACGGGGAGCGCCATAGAGAGCGACGAGTGACGCCTCGAGCGCGCCGTGGGTACGTCATTGAGCGCGATGCGTGACGTCATCGAGCGGCGCCGCGCGGCGGAAGGGCTCCGCCCCCCCCGGGAGGGAAAGGGTTAAAGGGGAAAGGTTAAATTGTGTTGGTTTTATTTTTAAATTGTGGATTTTTATTTCTCTTGCTTTTACTATTATTGGTTCCTTAATTTTATTTTTATTTTGCTTTATTTTATTTTATTTTATTTTATTTTACTTTATTTTATTTTATTTTATTTTATTTTATTTTACTTTATTTTATTTAATTTTATTTTAGTTTTATTTCATTTTATTTTTATTTTATTTTATTTTGTTTTATTTTACTTTATTTTTATTTTATTTTATTTTTATTTTACTTTATTCTATTATTTTATTTTATTTTATTTTATTTTACTTTGCTTTATTTTTATTTTATTTTATTTTTATTTCACTTTATTTTATTTTATTTTACTTTATTTTTATTAATTTATTTTACCTTGTTTTATTTTATTTTATTTTATTCTATTCTATTTTATTTATTTTATTTTATTTTATTTTATTTTATTTTATTTTATTTTATTTTATTTTATTTTATTCTATTTTATTCTATTTTATTTTATTTTATTTTATTTTATTTTATTTTATTTTGTTTTCACACTCTTACCGTTACTCTGCTTTGATTTCCCTTTCCCCCCGCAGCCGCTCCAGCCTCTCCCGTTTCTCTGGGAATGTTCTGGCTCGGCCGGCGGGGGGACAGACCCCGGGGGATGCAGGAATTCCTTCCGTTCCATCCCATGGATCCCATGGATCCCATCCATCCATCCCATCCCATGGATCCCATCCCATCCATCCCATCCCATCCCATGGATCCCATCCATCCCATCCCATCCATCCATCCCATGGATCCCATCCCATCCCATCCCATGGATCCCATCCATCCCATCCATCCCATCCCATCCCATCCCATCCCATCCCATCCCATCCCATCCATCCCCTCCCATCCCATCCCATCCATCCATCCCACCCCATCCCATCCCATCCATCCCATGGATCCCATGGATCCCATGGATCCCATCCATCCATCCCATCCCATCCATCCCATCCCATCCCATGGATTTGTTTTAATCCCAAACTCTGGATTTATTCCAATCCCAAATCCTGGATGTATTTCCATCCCAAACCCTGGATTTGTTTCCATCCTAAACCCCGGATTTATGATTTCCATCCGAAACTCTGGATTTATTTTAATCCCAAACTCTGG
>NW_024524399.1:0-2120 GCF_017590135.1 Pyrgilauda ruficollis
GGTGTTCTGGAATTGGGATTTTCCCCCAGAACCCTCCAAGTTTTGGGGTTTTTGGGGGTTTTTTTTTGTGTTTTAACCCCAAAATTCACCCAAATTTTCCCCAATTTTTACCCAAATATTTCCCACTTTTTCCCAAAATTTCCCTGAATATTTTCCATTTTTTCCCCATTTTTTTCCCATTTTTTTCCCCAAACTTTTCCCCAATTTCCCCCCATTTTTTCCCCAATTTCCCCCCAAATTTTCCCCGAATTTCCCCCAATTTTTCCTTAACTTTCCCCAATTTTTTCCCATTTTTTCCCCAAATTTTCCCAATTTTTTCCCCAAATTCCCCCCAAATTTTCCCCAAATTCCCCCCATTTTCTTTCCGAGTTTTCCCCAAATTTCCCCCATTTTTTCCCCCAATTTTCCCCCCAAAATCCCCCAAATTTTCCCCAATTTTTCCCCATTTTTTCCCAATTTCCCCCCATTTTTTTTCCAAAATCCCCCAAATTTCCCCAATTTTCCCCCATTTTTTCCCCAATTTCCCCCCATTTTTTTCCCAAATTCCCCCAATTTTCCCCCATTTTTTCCCGAATTCCCCCCAAATTTTCCCCAATTCTCCCGCATTTTTTCCTTGAATTTTCCCCAATTTTTCCTGAACTTTCCCCAATTTTTTTCCCATTTTTTCCCCAACTTCCCCCGAATTTTCCCCAATTTTTCCCCATTTTTTTCCCAAATTCCCCCAATTTTCCCCCATTTTTTCCCGAATTCCCCCCAAATTTTCCCCAATTCTCCCGCATTTTTTCCTTGAATTTTCCCCAATTTTTCCTGAACTTTCCCCAATTTTTTTCCCATTTTTTCCCCAACTTCCCCCGAATTTTCCCCAATTTTTCCCCATTTTTTTCCCAAATTCCCCCAATTTTCCCCCATTTTTTCCCGAATTCCCCCCAAATTTTCCCCAATTCTCCCGCATTTTTTCCTTGAATTTTCCCCAATTTTTCCTGAACTTTCCCCAATTTTTTTCCCATTTTTTCCCCAACTTCCCCCGAATTTTCCCCAATTTTTCCCCATTTTTTTCCCAAATTCCCCCAATTTTCCCCCATTTTTTCCCGAATTCCCCCCAAATTTTCCCCAATTCTCCCGCATTTTTTCCTTGAATTTTCCCCAATTTTTCCTGAACTTTCCCCAATTTTTTTCCCATTTTTTCCCCAACTTCCCCCGAATTTTCCCCAATTTTTCCCCATTTTTTTCCCAAATTCCCCCAATTTTCCCCCATTTTTTCCCGAATTCCCCCCAAATTTTCCCCAATTCTCCCGCATTTTTTCCTTGAATTTTCCCCAATTTTTCCTGAACTTTCCCCAATTTTTTTCCCATTTTTTCCCCAACTTCCCCCGAATTTTCCCCAATTTTTCCCCATTTTTTTCCCAAATTCCCCCAATTTTCCCCCATTTTTTCCCGAATTCCCCCCAAATTTTCCCCAATTCTCCCGCATTTTTTCCTTGAATTTTCCCCAATTTTTCCTGAACTTTCCCCAATTTTTTTCCCATTTTTTCCCCAACTTCCCCCGAATTTTCCCCAATTTTTCCCCATTTTTTTCCCAAATTCCCCCAATTTTCCCCCATTTTTTCCCGAATTCCCCCCAAATTTTCCCCAATTCTCCCGCATTTTTTCCTTGAATTTTCCCCAATTTTTCCTGAACTTTCCCCAATTTTTTTCCCATTTTTTCCCCAACTTCCCCCGAATTTTCCCCAATTTTTCCCCATTTTTTTCCCAAATTCCCCCAATTTTCCCCCATTTTTTCCCGAATTCCCCCCAAATTTTCCCCAATTCTCCCGCATTTTTTCCTTGAATTCCCCCCATTTTTTCCCGAATTTTCCCCATTTTCCCCCATTTTTTCCCCAATCCCCCGCCGCAGGCCTGCCGGTGTTCGAGGAGGAGCCGCGGGACCTGGCGCTGCCGCGCTCCGCGCCCTTCTCGCTGCGCTGCAGCGCCCGCGGCCCCCCCGAGCCCGTGCGCCTGCTCTGGCTGCGCGACGGGAGCCCCCAGAACCGCCTGGGCGACCCCCTGGCGCGGAGCCCCTCCGTGCTGCACGTCACAGGTGGGGACATGGGGGGCATTTGGGGACATTCGGGGACATTCGG
>NW_024524400.1:0-2128 GCF_017590135.1 Pyrgilauda ruficollis
TTGGACTCAATGATCCTGGAGGTCTTTCCACCCAAGTGATTCTGTGATCCCGAGGTGCTTTTTGGGGTCAGGGCTGCAATGTTAAACCCAAAGCCTGGAGAGCAGCCCAGGTGAACAAAAGTGCTTTGATGGGGGTGCAGGTTGGGACCTGAGCAAAAGATGTCTCAAATATCACATAATTTCACCAGGTTGCTTCTCTGAAGGGCTGGCTGAGCCTCAGCTTTTCTTTTCTAACCCCCAAAGTCCCCTTGGCACCTCCCTGCTTCCTGATCACCCTTGCCAGGTGCTTTGCCCTGTGACTGCCAAAACCCTTGTGCAAATGCCAGCCACCTTTGCCCTGTTCCCAGTTAAATCCCTGTGTGCATTACCACCAAAACCACGACTAAAAACCACTGGGGGCTGAGTGTCAGTGTGAGACAAGGATAAACCTGGCGAAGGAACGTAGGTCTATTTTCTGTGTCAGTTGACCAAAACTCATTATATTTGTTACTCTTGTAGCAGAACAGCATCTCATTGTTGCCTGCTCTTCTTGGACACCCATAAAAGGAATATCCTGCATCTAACTGGAAGCTCAGCATTGCCAGCCCCTGTGATTTTAATACCAATCTTCTGATATTTGGAATTTTTCATAAAGCTGTGGCTCTTGGATGCAAGTAATTAAGTGAAGCTCAGCTTTCACTGAGAAATGGGAAGAAGTTTCTAGCCTGTGTTTTTGAAAAGATGGAAAATGTGCCTACAGGCACAGACTCCAAAAGGCAAATTAAAAGAACCAATATGTTTTATTTCTTTTTAAAACAATTGTGATTTAGGGAGGGGAATGGGGGGCTCAATTCATGATTTATAGATTCTGCACTTGGCAGCTCTCTGTCTCAGTGGTGGCTCCATGCAGATGGATCTGGGGCTTTCTGAGAGCTGCACAGTATTTTTCACCTGGCTCCTCCTCCTCACATTACTTTTAAATAAACTAAATATTTTTTCAAAATCTCTGTAAGATGTATTTTACAGCAGGCACAATTTAAGAACTGCACGTTCCATTTTATAGCCTGGTTCAGATCTGGCCAGGTCTAATGTCATGTACTTAGATTAAAATGGGAGATACTGCCATGCTGCCAACATGCTGAATGACACTGAAGGTTTGGTGGCACTGTGCATATTCAGGAGGGCTCAGGGCTGGGATTGGCCCTTTTGAAAATCCCGCTGTGGTATTTACATCACCTCTGTATGTTATTTCTTAACCTCATGGCGCTGTTGGTACCTTCCAGACCAGGAGAAGCACCTCCCTCCGTGCTGAGCTGTTCCTCTGTGGAGACAGGGGGAGTCCCAGGGGCTGGGCTGATCCAAGGGCAGCTCAAATCCACGGGCAGCCCCAGCTGAGCCTTCTCCCAAAATTGCAGTTATCTGTGGAGAGAGGCACCCGTGATGGGACAAGGCTCTCCAGAGTTCCTTCCCTCACAGGCAAGGAGGGGCTGTTGGGTGGGATAAAGCATTTCTGGTGGGCAGCACACCCCTCACCTTTCACTGGGGCATCCTCTTATCTGGAGAAAGGGCATGGAGCAGCATCCTAGCTCCAACAGCAGGGGCTGGCACAGGGCTCTGCTTGGGTGGCTTGTGTTGGTCCTGGTTTCTGGAGCCCTTCCCTGTTGGGGCTGAAGCCTCTTTCAGGGTCAGAACTGCCCATCAGCTCCCCTTTCCTGCTCCCCAGCCTGTTCTGACACAGAGGTGCCCTCGTGCCTGTTGGCAGGCTGAGATTCCTCCTCCAGGTGCTCCTGGGGGTGTTTATCCCCAGGAGCAGCAGGGCTGTGCTGGTGTTGGCTGACCCTTGCCAGGGATGCTGGAGGCCACCGTGGACAAAGCTTCTGCAAGGTTTGGGGTGAACACCAGAGCTCTGAGCACACCCCAAGGTGCAGGCATCAGCAGCATCCCAAACACTTCTTCCTAACAGTGGGGCACGTCCTATTCCTGCACCCCTTCCCTCTCACTTCGCACCCAATTTCATGGTTTTGGTGAAAATCATTGCAGCAGCTGCAAACAAAACAAAACCCCACTGAGGCTCCTCTGCCAGAGAGAGCCTGACTTTGCTCATGCCAGGGTGCAAACCAGAGCCACCATGGCATGTCCAGGGTGTCAC
>NW_024524401.1:0-131771 GCF_017590135.1 Pyrgilauda ruficollis
TTTGGGAATTGTGGGGATTGGGGGAATTGAGGGAGTTGAGAGGATTTAGGAGTTGGGGGAATTTGTGGGATCCTGAGATTTGGGGGAAATTGGAGAATTGGGGGAATTGGGAGCTTTAGGGATTGTGGGGTTGAGGGAAGGTGAGCAATTTGGGAATTGTGGGGATTGTGGGAAATGAGCGAATTTTGGAATCGTGGGGGTTGTGAGATTTGGGGGAAGTTGGAGAATTTTGGGATTGTAGGAATTGGAAGAATTGGGAATTTGCGGGATTATGGGGATTTGGGAATTTTAGGGATTGTGGGATTGAGGGAAGTTAGGGAATTTGGGGATTGTAGGAATTGGGGGAGTTGGGGGAATTTGTGGGATCATGAGATTTGGGGGAAGTTGGAGAATTTTGGGATTGGGGGAATTGGGAACTTTAGGGATTGTGGGATTGAGGGAAGGTGAGCATTTTGGGAATTGTGGGGATTTAGGAGTTGGGGGAATTTGGGGGATTGGGGGAATTTGGGAATTTTGGGATTTGGGGGAGTTGGGGGATAGAGGGAAGTTGGGAATTGTGGGGATTTGGAAATTGTGGGAATTTTAGGAATTGGGGGAGTTGGGGGAATTTGGGAATTGTGAGTTTTGGGGAATTTGGGTGATTGTGGGGATTTGGGGATTGGGGAAATTTGGGAATTGTGGGGTCTGTAGGAATTGTGAGATTGGGGAGATAGTGGGAATTGTGGGAATGGGAAGAACTGGGAGAATTTGGGGAATGTGGGAATTGGAGGAATTGTGGGAAAAATCCCCAGTTTTCCGCTTCCAACAAGATTTGGGCTTTAAACAGAATTTAAACAGAATTTTTAGCACTAGCTGGTGTTTAAAACTACTTTTTCCCACTGGGAATTGATGGTGGGAAGTTTTTTTTGGATTTTGACACGATGAACACTTGAACTACAATCAATTAATCAGTTATTAATTATTATTAATGAAGCTCCAATCCCTTTTTTCCCCTCCCTAAAGGAAGCGATTTTCATTGCTCTCATCAAGGAGTCTGATCCCAAGGTGAGTTTTTCCTCATTATCCCAAGTTTTTCTCCTCATTGTCCCAAATTTTTTCCTCATTATCCCAATTTTCTTTGGAATTTCATTAACTGGGAGCTGGGAATGCTCATTCCTGAACATTTCAGGTTGGGATAAACCCCACTTTATCCCTGGAGTGGGATTTTTTGGGACTTCGGGGATCCCCCGGGCCCTGTGATCCATTCAGAATTCCAGGATTAATTCCAAGATTCTCCTCAGGTGCCTCGGAGGTTTTCTCCCTAAAAAAAGTGTGGAAAAGATCAAAATTTATCTCAATTCCAGTTCAAAATTCCAGTCTTTTATAGATGGAGAGAAGTGTTTTTCCCTTCCCCCCCTTTTTTCACTTCCTTTCTCCCCTAATTTCCTTTTTCCCCATATTTCCCCCCTTTTTTCCCTCCTTTTCCTCCTTCCTTCTCTCTTTCCCATTTGTCCCTTTTTCCCTTTGTTTTCTCCTTTCTTTCCCCCCTTTTCCTCCTTTTTCTCTCATTTCCCCCCTCCCTTTTCCCCATTTTTTCCCTTTTTCCCCCTTTCCCTATTCTTCCCCATTTTTCCATTCCCTTTTTTCCTTTTTTTTCCTTCCTTTCCCCCCTTTGTCCATGTTCCCCTTCTTTCCCCTTTTCTCCCTTTTTTTTCTCCCCTTCCTTTTTTGCCTTTTCCTTGTTTTTCCCTTCCCTTTTAACCTCTTCCCCCCCCTTTTTTCCTTCCCCCTTTTCCCCCTTGTTTCCTCCTTCCTTTTTCCCCTCTTTCCCCCTTTTGTTCCATTCCCCCTTTTTCCTCTTTTCTCCTTCCTTTTTCCCCTCTTTCCCCCTTTTGTTCCATTCCCCCTTTTTCCCTTTCTTTTCTCCTTCCTTTCTCCCTTCTTTCAACTTTTCCCCCTTCCCTTCCCCTCTTTTCCCCCTTCACTTTGTTCTCTCTTTTTCCTTCTTCCCTCCTTTGTTCCATATTCTCCTTTTCTCCTTTTTTCCCCTTCTTCCCCCTTTTATCTCCTTCCTTTTTCCCTCTTTCCCTCCCTTTTACCCCTCTTCCCCCTTTTTTCTGCTTCCCTTTTTCCCCCTTTTTCCCTTCCCCCCTTCCCTTTTCCTCATTTCTCCTTTATTTCCCCCTTTTTCCCCTCTTTCTCTCCTTTGTTCCTTTTTTCCCTTCCCCCTTTTTCCCCTTTTTTCTCCTTCCTTTTTCCCTTCTTTCCCCTTTTTCCCCTTCCCATTTCCTCTTCCCCCTTATTTCCCATTTTTTCCTTTTTTCCCTCTTTCACTCCTTTTTTCCATTTCCCCCTCTTTTCCCTTTCCTCCTTCCCCCTTTTTTCTCTTTCCTTTTTCCCTTATTTCCCCTTTTTCCTTTTCCTCTTTTCCCCCTTATTTTCCATTTTTTCCTTCTCTCCCTCTTTCCTCATTTTGTTCCATTTCCCCTTCTTCTCCTTTTTTCTCCTTCCTTTTTTCCCTTTTCCCCTTCCCCTCTTTTCCCCCCTTCATTTTGTTCCCTGTTTTTCCCCCTTTGCCCCCTTTTTGCCCCACTTTGTTCCGTTTTCTCCTTTACTCCCTTCCCCCCTTTTTCCACTTCTTCCCCTTTTTTTCTCCTTCCTTTTTTCCCCCTTTCCCTCCCTTTTACCCCTCTTCCCCCTTTTTTCTGCTTCCCTTTCCCTTTTTCCCCCTTCCCTTTTCCTCTTTGCCTCCTTATTTCCCTTTGCCTTTTTCTCTCCTTTCCCCCCTTCTTTTCTCCTTTCTTTTTTCCCTTTCCCCTTTTCCCATTCCCTTTTCCTCTTTCCCCCTTATTTCCCATTTTTTCCTTTTTCCCCCTCTTTCACTCCTTTTTTCCATTTCTCCCTCTTTTCCCTTTCCTCCTTCCCCTTTTTTTTCTCTTTCCTTTTTCCCTTCTTTCCCCTTTTTCCTTTTCCTCTTTTCCCCTATATTTCCCATTTTTTCCTTTTTTCCCCTCTTTCCCCCTTCGTTCCATTTCCCCCTTTTCTCCCTTTCCCCATTTTTTCTCCTTCCCTTTTCCCTTCTTTCCCCTTTTCCCCCTTCCCTTTTCCTCCTTTCCCCCTTCATTTCATTCCCTCTTTTCCCCCCTTCCCCCCCTTTGTTCCTTTTCTCCCTTTCCCCCTTTTTCCCCTTTTTCTCCTTTTCCCCCTTCCCTTTTCCCCCTTTCCCCCGCTTTGTTCCTTTTCTCCCTTTCCCCCTTTTTCCCCTTTTTCTCCTTTTCCCCCTTCCCTTTTCCCCCTTTCCCCCGCTTTGTTCCTTTTCTCCCTTTCCCCCTTTTTCCCCTTTTTCTCCTTCCCTTTTCCCTTCTTTCCCCTTTCCCCCCTTCCCTTTTCTCCCTCTTTCCCCCTTTTCTCCCTTTCCCCCTTTTCTCCCTTTCCCCCTTTTCTCCCTTTTTTCTCCTTCCATTTTCCCTTCTTTCCCCTTTTCCCCCTTCCCTTTTCCTCCTTTCCCCCTTCAATTTATTCCCTCTCTTCCCCCCCTCCCCCCCCTTGTTCCCTTTCTCCCTTTCCCCCTTTTTTCTCCTTCAGGAAGCATACAGAGGAATTAATCCCTACCTGAGAACCATTTGTTGTTGCGGCAATAAAACCCCTTATATCAGCATGAGTCTTCCATACTTTCATAATAGAGCTCTTTTTCTTCCCTCTAAGCTTCATGTAATTACATATTCAGAAAAATTCAGTGCAGCAGACTTCAGATTTACCTATCACATGTCTTACAGACCTCATTAGGGGAAAAAAGGAATTGTGTAAGAAAACCAATTCATGTTATGCCTTCAAACACATTAAATTTGCAGATGAAAGTTAGAATTTTGTATTTCTCTCTGGCATATAATTCATTGTGTCTATATAAGCATAAGTGTAAGTATATGTATGACTGAGTGTTATGGATGCTTCTAATCTGGTAACAAACATTAAAGCTAGCAGACTTTTCTATTTTCTTCTATTTACTTCCTCATTTCAAAGAATGCCTCCTTTCCCCCTTTTCTTCATTTTTTCTCCATTTTTTCTCCTTCCATTTTCCCTTCTTTCCCCTTTTCCCCCTTCCCTTTTCCTCCTTTCCCCCTTCATTTTGTTCCCTCTTTTCCCCCCTTTGTTCCTTTTCCCCCTTTCCCCCTTTTTCCCTCCTTCCTTCCCCCTTTCCCCCGTTAACCATCCCGGGGTCTCCCCGCAGGTGGACGCTGCCTGTCTCCGCTCTCACCTGGTGCACCTGGGGAACCTCCCTGCCGAGGGTTTCCGGGAGCTGGAGCTGGTGTGCGCGGGGCTGCGCTTCGGCAAGGTGGAGCACTACGCCGTGCTCAGCAACCGCCACCGGGTACGGCCCCGGCGCGGGGCATCGGGGCTGGAAGGGAAGACGTGGGGGACCTTGGGAACTTTTGGGTTTTTGGGGATTTTTTTGGAATTTTTTCAGAGTTTTTTGGGGGTTTTGGAGGGGTTTATTTTAAATTTTTGGTGGATTTTTCTCTTTATTCGCATTTTTTCATTTTCTCCCTTCCTTTCTCCATCCTTTTCATTTTTCCCCTTTTTGCTCCTTTTTCCTCTTTCTCACTTTAATCCCCATTTTCCCCTTCCCTTTTTCCCCTTTCCCCCTTTCCCTGTTTCCTTCTTTTCCCCTTCTTTTCCCTTTTCCCCATTTCCTTCTTTTCCCCTTTCCCTGTTTCCTTCTTTTCCCTTTTCCCCGTTTCCTTTTCTCCTTCTTTTCCCCCCTTTTCTACCCTTTCCTCTCTTTGCCCCTTTTCCTTTGGGATTTTTGGGGCATTTTTTGGGAATCTTTTTGGAATTTTTGGAAGATTTTTGGTGCATTTATTTGGGAATTTTGGGGGGATTATTTCAGAATTATTTTTTCATTTTGGGGGATTTCTGTGGAAATTTTGGGTTTGTTTTTTTGAGGGTTTTTTTTTGTGTGGATTTTTTGGGATTTCTTGCAATTTTTTTTGGGAATTTCCTGAGGATTTTTGACAGAGGGGTTTCAGGAATTGAAGCTGGTCTGTGCTGGGCTACGCCGTGCTCAGCAGCTGCCATGGGGTATGGCCCCAGGGCCTGGGGAAAAATGAGGTTTTTGGGGGAGAAATTGGGGTTTGCACAGAAAAAAACCTGGGGATTTTTGAGGGATATTTTTTTTAAATTTAAGAGATTTTTTGCGGGGACTCTTCTGAATTGTGGGAGATTTTTTTGGGGAAATTTTGTGGATTTTTTTTTTTCAGAATTTTTGAGGGACCTTTTGGGAAGTTTGGATGATTAGTTTGGGCATTTTTTGAATTTTTGGGGAACGTTTTTTTTTCATTTTGGGGGGATTATTGGTCTGGGATTTCCGTCAGGGATTGGAATTTTCTCCCCTCAGGGTTGGGATTTTCCCCCTCAGGGTTTGGAATTTCCTTCAGGGATGGAATTTCCCTCAGGGTTGGGATTTTTCCCTCAAGGTTGGGATTTTTCCATCAGAGTTTGGGATTTTTTTTCCTCAAGAATAGGATGTCCCTCAGGATCTTGATTTTTCCCTCAGGGTTGGGATGTTTGTCTCAGGGCTGGGATTTCCCTCAGGGATTTGGATTTTTGTTTTCCAGGCTGAAACCGGGAAAAGGGAAGTGAAGAGAGAAGATGGGAGCAAAGGAAGGTACAGCCTGCAAGGATTTTTGGGAATTTTATCCATTTCTTTTCCCTCTTGGAATGTTTATCCATGATTAAGGATTGCTGAGCCTCTCTCCAGCTGTGTCCTGCTGCTCCTCCTTCCCAATCCATTTTTGCAGAGCCACAATGTTTGTGATTCATTAAAAATCATGGCAAAACAGGGTGAAATCCCAATTTTTATTGGGAATTTTCTTTGGTTTTCTCTCCTGCTCAGGTCTTGGCTCCTTTTATTCCATCCTTAAGCTCTTCTCTCTATCCCTGCCTCTGGAATTCCTCTTTCCAACTGCTGAATTCCTGGAGATCTTTAGGAATTTTTGTTAAATATGGCTTCGATCCCTTTTTTTCTGTGATTCCAACTTGGGTTTCTGGATGAGTTTTATTGTTAAAACCTCAAAATTGTGTAAGGATCATCCTCAAATTTAAGGAATTCCATCATGGAAAAGCTCTGTATTCCCAGATCCCGATTTTTTCCTTGTCATTCCATGAAACTGCTGAATTTTGGGAGCATTAATTCCCAAATTAATGGGAAACTCTTCCTTACAGCCACTTTGTGATTCCAGACAGGTGGAATGAAAATTTAAATTTAGAATTAAAATTTAAAAGTTATTTTTCCATTAATCCCAGCTCCTGAAAAATTGGAAAATCGACATTTTCCCCTGCTCCACACATTTTCCACACAATTAATTTATTCCATTTCTTAGGGAGCAGAAAAGACTGGAATTATTGTTTTAATTGTTAATGATTAATTATTTATCTTTAATTAATTTATCTCAACTCATGGGCTCTGCCTTTCCCAGGCCGTGTTTTCCATGAATCCAGGGGGGACTTTTCCATGAATCCCAGGAGTTTTCCATGAATCCCAGTAGAAAACAAACTGAACACAGCCGGAAGTGTTGAATTGATGGGAAAATCCCTTTGGAGGATCCCAAATCCCGTTCTCCTGGACAATCCTGATTTTTCCAGGTTTTGGAGTAGAAATTCCCTGCTGGAATTCTGCTAGAATGGGTGCTCCAGGCATAGCCATCCCTAATTCCAGCACTTCCCAAGCTCATCCTGTGGGATTCTTTCCTTCAGGGAAGAGTCTCTGGAATTCCTTGGGAAGCTCCATCCTATGGCACCTTGGGCTGTGTTATCCCAGGGGATTCTCCATGGAAAACAGGGATTTTAAACCCAAACCAAAACCTGATCCAAAATCCAATCCCAAATCCAAACCTGCTCTCCCGGGATATGGGAGCTGCAGCCAGAGCAAAGCTCCTCTAATTCCCTTATCCAAGAGCTGCCTTTTGGTTGGATATTCCCAATTTTCCTTCTGTGGGATGGAAAATTTCCAAGGCCTGAGGTCTCCAAAATGTGAATTATTCACCTCAAGTTGTCGCCTTTTCCCACAGAATTCCCAATCCCATTTCCTCATGCTCCAGGTAAACTCCCACGGGTGGCATCCGGAGCTTTCTGAGACTTCTGGAATTCTCCCTCCACGGTTTGATTTTTGTTTCTTTTAAATGCTTTTAGCTCTGGCTTGAAAAAAATTCCAGAGGGATCAGGAACAGTGCAAAAACCAGCTGGAAATCCATCGGGAGAGGCCAGGAAAGGTCAAATTCCCACCCCAAATGTCCCAGAGGAGATTCCAGCAGGACAACTGGAGATTCCTGAGTCGCAGGCAGGAGGAGCAGCGAGGGAATCGCCCGCAGGGATGGACGTGGAGGGATTGGATCCTGGAATTGGAATTCCTGTGGATCCTGCAGGGAGCAAATCACCCGGAGCGAGGTCGGAGGAGAAACCGGCGCCGCTTTCCGGAGCGGGGACGGACAAAGCTCGGGATGAGCCAGAGCTGGAAATCCAAAAGGAGGATGAGGAACCCTCTGCTCCTGCCGTGGAACCTCTGGAATCATCCAGCAAGGTTATCCCAGCGGCCGGAGGAACACCAGGAGCCATCCCTGGAATGTCCCCGAGCTCGGAGGAGGCTCCCGTGGTGTCACCCGGTGTCACCCAGCCCAGCATGGAGCCGGCTGCTCTGGAGAAAATGCCCGTTCCCGAGGCTGGGAAAAGCAGCCATGAAACATCCACGGAGAGGAAAGCTGTCCCAAAAACTGTGGATGCTCCAGGGAAAAAATTGGATGTGGCTGGAGCAGAGAGAGAGGCGACAGCGGAGGAATCCGTGCTCAAAATCGGGGAAAATACGGGGAAAATATGGGGCAAGGCTGAGACAGAGACGGAGAAAACACCTGGAAAAATACCATCCAAGGGTGGGGAAAACTCTGGGAATGCTGTTGGTGAGATGCATGGGGGAAGTTCGGTTAAAATCCCACAAAATAAAGGGATGGGAGCTGCAAAATCCGACGAAAGCCGTGCGGCGGCTCCGGTAAATTCCGCTGCATCCCTGAAGGAATCTTGCATTGGAAAAACTTTTTTGAAGGCAGTGGTGTCCGTCCCGGACATCCTGAAGCAGAGAATTCCTGTCAGGATCACCGAGCCTTCCCTGGGAAGAACTGGGGAGCAGAAAATCCCCCCCAGAGTGGGGCTGGAGAAGAAAATCCCACCCAAAACCGTGGCTCAGCCGGGAGCTGGGAACAGCCAATGGAAAGGGAATGGAAATTCCGGAGTGGAAGCACAGGGAGATGGCGGGAAGGGCTCATCCCAGCAGGAAAAGGATTCCCAGCTGGAATCTCGGGCGAGTTCAAAGCAGAGCCAGCAGGGAGAGAGCGGAACAGCTGGCATGAAGGAAGATCCCAGTGGGAATCAGGTGAGGAGGGCAGGAATGCCCAGGTGTTCCCTGGGCTTCTTCCACTCTGGGTTTCTGGGATCATTCCTTTCCCTTTTCCATCAATCCTGGGGCCACCAGAGGAGCTTCTGGGCAACCTGTTCCTTTTAGCTGCACCATGAGGGTGGAACTGGTTGGAAAATCCTATGGAAGTTGTTTTGGAAGTGAATCCAAACTGAATTCCTTGGAGCTCCAAGTGGGAATAAACCCCGTGTCCTCTGGGGAGCTGGAATTTGCTTTTCCGAGCCTTGCACAGATGGAAAAAAGGCTCCTGAGCCAGGTGTCACCTGTTGGTGGAGCCATGGCGACATCCCAGAGCAGCTCCTTGATCCAAACAAAGCTGTGCTCGGTGAGGATTGGGATTTCCTGGGATTTCATGGAATTTTCTGTCCCATTTTGCAGGCTCCTGGTGGGGGCGGTGCCGCAGCTTGGAAAAGCGGCACCAGCAGCGCTGGAAAACAGAAGGAGGTGAGGAAAACTGTGGGATTTAAAGGCTGGAACATATGAAAAAGGGGATTTTGATGTTCCAGGGGGTGGGATTGGATGGGATTTAAGGTCTTTTCCAACCCAAACCATTCCAGGATTCCATGACATTCCTGCTCTCAGGAATCTTTCCCCTCTTCCCAAAATGCAGTCACCAAATTCCTGCACTTTTTCCGTCTGGTGTCTGTGGATCCCGTAGGCTCTGGGATGCTGGAATTCCTTTGGATCCGTTCCCTTTGGACCTCTTGGTCCCTATTTCCAGGCTCATGGAGCTGGAACTGCCAGGAAGCCTCAGCTGGGATCAGATCCCACAAATCCATCCCCAAATCCCAGTTTCCCAGCTTGTGTTAAAGATCCATGAAAATGTGAGGGTAGGATGGAATATTTTGGCAGAAAAAGTAACAAAAATTTAGAATTCTCAATGGAAGAAATTGGAAGCATCATTTGGGTGGGGCACCCGTTCCTTTGGACCCAGAACTTTGAATTGGCAGGAATTTTATCCGTTGAATTTTATCTGTTGAATTTCATCCACTGAATTTTATCCACTAAATTTTGTCCCTTTAATTTTATTCACTGAATTTTATCCATTGGCCTTTATCCATTGAATTTTATCCACTGAATTTTGTCCATTGACCCTTATCCACTGAATTTCATCCATTGAATTTTATCCATGGAATTTTATCCCCTATTGATCTGCTGCAATTTCTTTGCAAATTCTCCATTTTTCCAAAGGACTTTGGCTTCCTGAACTAAACCTGAGTTAATTTAAATTAATTACTCAGCACAATGCTGCGATTTAAGCCCTGACCACTTTTTTTTTTTTTCCCCCTACTCAAATTAAGTTTGGGGTTATTTTTTGGATCCAACGTGTGTGGATGTTCCCGCTGGAGATGACAGTTAAATATTCCATTCCCAGGAGGAAGAGCTCTTCCCGTTTAACCTGGACGAGTTCGTCACGGTGGACGAGGTGCTGGAGGAAGCCGAGTCTCCGGTGATGCCGCGGCGGAACCCCCCGAGGGGGAAGAGAAAAGAAGCCCCCAAAGCCAACCCTTCGGAGCCAGCGTCCAAGAAGAGGAAAGGGAAGAGTTGCGGAGCCGAAGGTGAGCTGTCCTTTGTCACCTTGGATGAGATCGGGGAGGAGGAGGACGCCCCGGTGCCGCTGCCGGGCGTCGACCCCCAGGGCCTGGTGGTGGTGGATGAGGTGGTGGAAGAGGAGGAGCTGTCGGAAGCGGTGAAGGATCCGCAGGCGCTGCTGACGCTGGATGAGATCTCGGAGCAGGAGGAGCCAGGCTCCCATGGGAATGGGCCCCGGGTGGAATTCGAGGAGCGGGATCTGAAGGCCGAGCCCTTGGTGACCGTGGATGAGATCGGGGAGGTGGAGGAGCTGCCCCTCAACGAGCCCACGGAGCTGCGCACCGCCGAGGAGGGAAAAACCAATCCCGGGGATTGCGCGGCATCCCAGGTGCCCGACGATCCCAACGCCTTGGTGACTGTGGATGAGATCCAGGAGGACAACGAGGACAATCCTCTGGTGACTCTGGATGAGGTTAATGAGGATGAGGATGATTTCCTGGCTGACTTCAATCACCTCAAAGAGGAACTAAACTTTGTTACAGTCGACGAAGTCGGCGATGAGGAAGAAGAAAACACTTTCCCAGGGAAGAACCCGCCCGAGGATGAAGATGACGAAGATATTGTTGCTGTTGCGGGACCAGAAGAAATGGGAATTTTAGGAGATACAAATCCAGAGGATGAAATGGCTGAAATCTCCAAGCCAAAAGGTGAGGAACATCAAGGCTGGCTTGGACAAGGCTTGGAGCCATCTGGGCTGGTGGAAGGTGTCCATGTCCTTTAGGTGCCTCCCAACCCAAACCATTCCATGGTTCCATTCTATCATTCCGTGATTCTGTTCCATGATTCCATTCCATCACTCCGTGATTCTGTTCCATGATGTCATGATTCCATCCCAACATGAATTTCTGTCTCCAGCAGCTCAGCTGGGATCAGAAGATGCAGAACCAAAGTCTCAGCAGAAGAAAGCGACTTTGCAAGGCGTCCCCAAGACGCAGAGCACTCCCAAAGGTAAATCCAAAGGAATCCCCCAAAATGCTCTGGGTTTTCCTGGCTGGAAGATTCTCTCCTGCCCATTTGAAAACTCCTCCTGTGCATCACAACCAGAATGAACACCAAAGTCAGGGCCTAGAATCCATGGTTTTTCTTGGCTCCTCCAAATCCATGTTTAACTAGTTGGTTAAACTCAGAAGCCTCTCATGGGAAATTTTTTGTGGAAATTTCCAAATCCAGGTAGAATTATTGATTACTAGTGGGGTGTCTCCTGAGGGTTCCAATCCTGCGGTGAGTTTTATTCCCAACATTCATTGTCTGGAAGGGAGGGAATTGCTGCCAGGACTGTGAAATGGGGGTGTAGGGATGTAGTGAATTCCATGAGGTCAGAAATTGTTCCAGCTTCCATGGGGTCAGACCTTCAAGAACTGCTCCAACATGAGTCACTTCCATGGAGTCTTTTCTTCAGGAGCTGCTCTAGTGTGGGTGCCTTTTTCCATGGGATCAATCCTTCAGGAACTGTTCCAACTTCTGTGGGGTCAGTCCTTCAGGAACTTCCTGAATTTCCATGGGGTCAGTCCTTCAGGAACTGCTCCCACTTCCATGGGGTCACTTCTTCACACTTCCAGTGTGGGTCAGTCTTCCATGGGATCAGTCAGTTCTTCAGGAACAGGCTGCTCCAACATGGGTCGTTTTTCCATGGGGTCAGTCTTTCAGGAATTATTCCAAGTTCCATGGGGTCAGTCCTCCAAGAGTTGTTCCAGCTTCTGTGGGCTCAGTTCTTCAGGAACTGGTCCAACTTCCCTGGGGTCAGTCCTGCAGGAGCTGCTCCAACATGAGTCACTTTTCCATGGAGTCAGTCCTTCAGGAATTGTTCCAACTTTCATGGGGTCAATCCTTCAGGAGCAGGCTGCTCCAACATAGATAACTTTTCCCTGGGATCAGTTCTTCAGGAAGTGCTCCAACTTCCATGGGGTCAGTCTTTCAGGAACTGCTCCAGTGTGGGCCACTCTTCCCTGGGATTAATCCTTCAGGAAGGTGGGTCACTTTTCCATGGGGTCATTCCTTCAGGAACTGCTCCAGCATGGCTCCCTTCTTCCATGGACTCAGTCCTTCAGGAGCTGCTCCAACTTCCATGGGATTGGTTGCTTTATTCCCAGAAAATTGTGTATATTGGAAATGGAGATGACCTGGGGATTGAAACGGGTCAGGGAGCAGCTTGGGTGAAAAACCAGATTTTTTGGAATGTTAAAGAACTGTAATTTCCCCCTGAGGAATCACAAATTCCCCAGATTTGGCTAAAGGAAGGTGAGGCTGGAATATTTCTGGGAGGTGTGTGTGGTGACTGTGGTGTATCCTCAGCTCTGGACATCCTGGTGCCAAAGGCCGGATTCTTCTGCCAGATCTGCTCCCTCTTCTACGCCGACGAACCCTCCATGATCAACCACTGCAGGACCCCCCTGCACCGGCAGAACATGGAGGTACCGCCCAGAAAAACGGGAATATCCCCCCAGATCCTTGGATTCAGGGGTGCCGAGGATTCCCTGGGGGTTCACGTTTGATGGGGTTTGGGAATGCAGCGGGAATATGGAATATTTTTATTCCATGCCCAGATTGTGGGGAATCCTGATCCCTGAGATTTGGCCACGTTCCCCTCAGGAGCTTCCCGTATTGAATTTGGGGGCTTTTATGGGACAAATCCCACTTCAGCCATGGGAGGAGCTGACTGAACCTGGCCCAGGTTTTAGGGGAAAATCCTGGAATGTCCCTGCAGCACCATCTCTTGTCCTTTCTCCACAGAAATTCATGGCCAAGCAGCAGGACAGCGGCGGGGAGGAGCCGAGCTCCAGGTGATGGAGCTTCCCAGGAATGACACTTCGGGGCCAGTCAGTTCTGTGTGTTTGGATTTCCTTTGTCATTTGGGGTCGGGAAGGAGCATCCATGGTGTAAAAAATCGGAGCTGGGAACAGACTAAACCCAAAGCAGGAGAGGGTTGGATTTGTGTCTCCGATCATCCGACGTGGGAGAGACTGTTCCAGGTGTCTCCAGGAAATAAATGTTCTTACTGTATAGTTACCCCTGGGCTTGAGTTTGGGGTCATTCCTTGGGGTTTGGTGACTCTGGATGACACTGGAGATCTAGGGGATCAATGGAGAGAGTCAAGGGAAGGGTCTGGAGCTCCAGGAGCAGCTGAGGGAGCTGGGAAAGGGGCTCAGCCTGGAGAAGAGGGGGATCGGGGGGGAACGTCTTGCTCTCCAAAACTCCCGGAATTCTTGGAGCCAGGAGTTGGGATCTGCTCCCAAAGAGAAGGGACATGAGGAGAGGGAACAGCCTCAGGTTGGATGTTGGGAAAATTCCTTCTTGGAAAGGGCTGTCCAGCCCTGGCAGGGGTGGAGTCCCCATCCCTGGGGGGATTTACCAACCCTGTGCATGTGGCACTTGGGGACACGGTCAGTGGTGGCCTGGGCAGTGCTGGACTCAGTGGTCTTTGAGGGTTTTTCCCAAACAATTCCATGATTCCATGAGTCCCTTGCCCTGCACCCAACCTGCCCCCAGCCCCCTCAGTTCCATGGTGACAGTCCAAACTTGGCAACATCCCTGGAGCACTCATCCCCACCTGGGGCTCATTAGCAGCCGACAGAGCCGCAGGAATTCAGGAATTCCTTTAATTCCTTTGTCTGTGGCCGGGGCTTGGGGCACCCCCGGCCTTTTTGGGGAGCACATGGGAACCATTTCTCCCCGTGGACTTCAGCCAGGTGAGTCAGGGAAACTCGGATTAAATCCCTGGGAATGCTGAACTTCTCTGAGGTGGGATCAGTGCCAGGGTCCAGAGGGTGACCATGGGTGTGGGAAAGGCCCTGGAGTCAGGATGGGCAGGGCTGGAGGGCGCTGACCCTGGCACTGATGGTGTGGGCGGGGATGTGCCCCCTGCTCTGTTGGCTGGCCCTGGGCTCAGCTCCTGGTCAAGAAAGTCTTTCCCACTGGGACATCTCTTCATTGATGAAGTCTTCCCATTGGGACAGAGATTTGTGTCCCTTGACATTCCCATGACACTGCTCTGGATTGTCCCCTTGGCACGGGTCTTGGCCAGTGAATTCTTCCATTTGGGACATCTCGTGGTTGACGGATTCGTCCATTTGGGGCATCTTGTGGTTAATGGATTCTTCCATTTGGGACATCTCCTGGTGGATCAAGTCCTCCCATTGGGACAGCGTTTTGTATCCGTTGACTTTCCCTTCATGCCATTCTTGGTCTCTCTTGGCTTTTCCTTGGTATGGGTCTTGGTTGATGGATTCTTCCTTTTGGGATGTCTCGTGGTTGATGAATCCTTCCATTTGGGACAGCTCCTGGTTGATGAATCCTTCCATTTGGGATGTCTCATGATTGATGAATCCTTCCATTTGGGATGTCTCGTGGTTGATGAATCCTTCCATTTGGGATGTCTCGTGGTTGACAGATTCATTCATTTGGGACATCTGGTGGATTAAGTTTTCCCATTGGCACATTGTTTTGTATCCCTTGGCATCCCCTTGGCACCGTTCTTGGTGTCTCTTGGCTTTTCCTTGGCACAGCTCTTGGTTGACGAAGTTTTCCATGTGGGACATCACTTGGTTGAAGAGTTCTTCCATTTGGGACATCTCTTGGTTGATTAGATCTTCCCATTGGGACACACTTTTGTATCCATTGGCTTCCCCTTGGCACTGCTCTTGGGATCCATTGGCTTCCCCCTGGCACCGTTCTTGGGATCCGTTGCCTTGCCCTTGGCACCGCTCTTGGCTGGTGAATTCTTCCCATTGGGACAGATCCTCGCATCCGTTGCCTTGCCCTTGGCACAGTTCCTGGTCTCCCCTGGCTTTCTCCTGGCACAGCTCTTGGTCGATGAATTCTTCCATGTGGGACATCTCTTGAGTGATGAAGTCCAACCATTGGGACAGATCTCTGTATCCATGGGCTGTGCCGTGCCTCATCCCTTGGGATCTCTCTGCGTGCCCTCGGGATCCCTGTGGATCTCTGCTGTGTCCCCCCTGGCACAGCCCTTGGGGACCGCAGAATTCCCACTCTTCCTGCTCCATGGCCGACATCCCCTGTCCTTCCTGGGACTGGAGCCTCCACAGTCCCTGGACTGCCTGGGAGTTGGGATTTGGCTTCTCCAGAGGGATCCAGGAGCTGCTGCTCCTGGGAAAGGACCTGAACCCTTTGGGATCACACTGGGATCGGGGCATGGCACAGCTCCGGTGTCACAACAGGACATCCCAGCAACCACGGGGCCCTCTGGAACCTTCTGGAACCTTCTGGAGCTGCAGCCCCAGCCGCACACAACACCAGGGGTGTGCAGGGGGTTGACGGATTCGTCCATTTGGGGCATCTTGTGGTTAATGGATTCTTCCATTTGGGACATCTCCTGGTGGATCAAGTCCTCCCATTGGGACAGCGTTTTGTATCCGTTGACTTTCCCTTCATGCCATTCTTGGTCTCTCTTGGCTTTTCCTTGGTATGGGTCTTGGTTGATGGATTCTTCCTTTTGGGATGTCTCGTGGTTGATGAATCCTTCCATTTGGGACAGCTCCTGGTTGATGAATCCTTCCATTTGGGATGTCTCGTGGTTGATGAATCCTTCCATTTGGGATGTCTCGTGGTTGACAGATTCATTCATTTGGGACATCTGGTGGATTAAGTTTTCCCATTGGCACATTGTTTTGTATCCCTTGGCATCCCCTTGGCACCGTTCTTGGTGTCTCTTGGCTTTTCCTTGGCACAGCTCTTGGTTGACGAAGTTTTCCATGTGGGACATCACTTGGTTGAAGAGTTCTTCCATTTGGGACATCTCTTGGTTGATTAGATCTTCCCATTGGGACACACTTTTGTATCCATTGGCTTCCCCTTGGCACTGCTCTTGGGATCCATTGGCTTCCCCCTGGCACCGTTCTTGGGATCCGTTGCCTTGCCCTTGGCACCGCTCTTGGCTGGTGAATTCTTCCCATTGGGACAGATCCTCGCATCCGTTGCCTTGCCCTTGGCACAGTTCCTGGTCTCCCCTGGCTTTCTCCTGGCACAGCTCTTGGTCGATGAATTCTTCCATGTGGGACATCTCTTGGGTGATGAAGTCCAACCATTGGGACAGATCTCTGTATCCATGGGCTGTGCCCTGCCTCATCCCTTGGGATCTCTCTGCGTGCCCTCGGGATCCCTGTGGATCTCTGCTGTGTCCCCCCTGGCACAGCCCTTGGGGACCGCAGAATTCCCACTCTTCCTGCTCCATGGCCGACATCCCCTGTCCTTCCTGGGACTGGAGCCTCCACAGTCCCTGGACTGCCTGGGAGTTGGGATTTGGCTTCTCCAGAGGGATCCAGGAGCTGCTGCTCCTGGGAAAGGACCTGAACCCTTTGGGATCACACTGGGATCGGGGCATGGCACAGCTCCGGTGTCACAACAGGACATCCCAGCAACCACGGGGCCCTCTGGAACCTTCTGGAACCTTCTGGAGCTGCAGCCCCAGCCGCACACAACACCAGGGGTGTGCAGGGGGGGCTGTCCCCCACAGATGGCACGGGTGACACTGGAAGGACACTGGGGGCACCCAGATTCACCTGGAGCAGTGGCACCGTGAGAACGCGAGGAGCTTCAGCCAGGCCGGGTGAGATCCCAGACTGGAGCACGGGCTGGGAGCTCCTGGGGAATCTCCCTGCAGGAAGGACTCAGGGACACGGGGACAGCGACACACGACACAGGACTGTCCCAGCAGTGCGCGGTGGCTCTGACCCCGCTCCGCCTGTGGGGTGCGGGGAGCCCGAGCAGCTTCCAGGCACGATTCCTGCCGGGAAAAGCCACGGCGCCTTTAAGGCATCTCCAAGCGGGATCTGGCAGCCGCGGGCGCTGCACCAGGAAATTCCTGACATCCCGGGAAGTGCTGAGCCAGCGCGGATCGGGGCCGAGTGCGCCTCGGAGCCGGGAACGGCGCCAGGAGCGGGGCCGGGAATTCTGCAAACCTCGAAAGAGCCGTCACGCGGGGCTGGGGCACGGCCGCCCCTCCTGGGCCCGCGACAGAGCCGCGAGAGAAGGCAGGAGCTGCCTCTGGAGCCCGGGACAAAACCCGTCCCAGCATCCAGCCCTTGGAATCGGGCAGGGAATGCTCCGGCCCCGGTGCCAGCCCCGCTGCCCCCCGCTCCCCTGGGCTGGCGAAGGAGCATTCCCGGGTGATGTGGATCCAGAGGATCCCGGAGCGGTGCACAGAGCCAGAGGCGTCTGTCCCACTCCCTCCTCAGCCCGGCAGGGCTCTGGGACACCCCCAGGGACAGGACGGGGATGAGGACAAGGGACAGGGATGGCACCGGCGGCAGCTGCGCCGCCCTGTGCCCGCTCCGCGCCCGCGGGAAATCCCAATAAAAGAAGGGAAAGTCAGGCCAAGAAAGTTCTTTCGGGGCGGAAAAAGAGTGGGGGACAGGCAGGACCAAACCCCGGACCCGTACCCCGAGTCCCACCCGGGGCACCCCCGAGGGGTCGGGGCCGGGGACCGCCCCTCGCCGCCGGGTTCGGCCCCGCTCCGCCCGCACCGGCGTCTCCGGGACCTCCCGGGTCCCCGGGCTCGGCCGGCTACGCCGCCGCTGCGGCGGGAGGAGCCCCCGCGGACCCCCGGGCCACTCCCCGACGTGGTGGTGGGACAGTGGGGACACTGCGGGGGGCTGGGGACAGCGGGGATACAGGGAGGGGACAGTGGGACATGGTGATGGGACAGCGGGGACACGGTGGGGACACGGTAGGGACGTCGGTCAAGGCCCGCCGGTGAGCGGGCGGGAGCCGGTGTCCCCCGTTCGAGGGGTCGCCGGCCCCGCGGCACCGGGGCGGGCACGGCCAGCGGGACCCCCAAACCGAGCGGGGTGACCCCAACGAAGAGCACCGCCAGCGGGGTGTCCCCCAGAAAGGGCACCACGACGGGACCCCCCAAAACCAGCGGGGTGTCCCCCACGAAGGCCATCGCCAGGGGACCCCCTAAAGGCAGCGAGACGCCCCCCTGGAAAGGCACCACGGCGGGACCCCCCAAACCCAGCGGGGTGCCCCCTCCGAAGGGCACCACGGCCGCCCCCTCAAGGAGCAGCACCACGACGGGACCCCCGAAGGGCAGCACGGCGCCCCCGGTGCGGGGCAGCGCGATCCCCCCCAGCCCCGGCCCCTCCCGGCGCGGGGGGCTGCGGGACGGGGACCCCGCGGTCACAGGTAGGACCGGAGGGGTCGGGGGCGCTGGGAGGGGAGCGGCTGTGAAGGACAGAGTGTGCAAAGGGGGGTTCACGGAAAAAAGGGGTGCCAGGCTGTTCCCCTGTCCCCTTGCAGCCCCGGCGCCCACGGTGACCAAGGTGGCGGTGAGGAGGAGGAAGGTGGTGAGGAAGAAGGTGGTGAAGAAGAAGGTGCTGAGGAAGAAGCCGGAGGCTCCGGCCGCTCCGCAGGAGCCCCGTACGTGCGCTGGGTGCGGGTGGCCCGGGCATTGTCACCTGCACGCGGAGCTGGCCGTGTCCTGGGGACACCTGGGGACACCTGGGCGTTGGGGTGTTGACCCGTGGCTGGCGCGGTCCCCATGGCACAGCTCGGTGGGGACAGCGGGTGGGGACAGCCCCGGCCGTTCCGGGGTCCCTGTGTGAGCGCTGTCCCCGCTGTGTCCCCAGCGTGTCCCCCCCTGGGGCTGGAGTCCCTGCGGGTGCTGGACGAGCAGCTCCGGGCATCGAGCCACAAGCGGCACGGGCTGGGCGCGCACCGCGGCCGCCTCAACATCCAGGTACTGCCAGGTGTGCCAGGAATGGGCCAGGAGTGTGCCAGGGTGTGCCAGGGTGTGTCAGGGGTGTGCCAAGAGTGCCAGGAGAGGGCCGGGGTGTGCCAGGAGTGGACCAGAGTGTGCCAAGAGTGCCAGGAGAGGGCCAGGGGTGTGCCAAGAATGTGCCAGGCTGGGGGGATGTTTGGATGTCACCTACACAGCATGTGGCACGCGGGTGTGGCAAGTGCATGGCAAACGCAGAGTAGGTGTGGCACATTCGTGGCAAGTTTGTGGCATCTTCACGGCATGTTTGTGACATTTTGTGGCAAGTTCGTGTCATCTTCATGGCATGTTTGTGACATTTTGTGATGGGTTCATGGCATCTTCATGGCATGTTTGTGACATTTTGTGACAAGTTCATGGCATCTTCATGGCATTTTTGTGGCGAGTTTGTGGCATCTTCATGGCATGTTTGTGACATTTGGTGGCGAGTTTGTGGCATCTTCATGGCTCCCAAGTGTCCCAGGCGCTCTCCAGCTCCGTCCCCTCCCTCCCGTGTGGCTCCTCGTGATCCCAGTGTCACCACCACGGTGCCACCCCGGGCTCGGGGACACGGCGGGCGGTGGGGCCGTGTCCCTGTGCGTGTCCCCTCCCCTCCCCGCAGTCAGGGCTCTACGACGGTGACTTCTACGACGGTGGCTGGTGCGCGGGGCACGAGGACACGCGGCAGTGGCTGGAGGTGGACGCCCGGCGCCTCACCCGCTTCACCGGCGTGGTCACCCAGGGCCTCAACTCCATCTGGACGTAAGGGGACGAGGGGGACAAGGGGGGGACAGCGTGGGGGACCCCCTGACCCCCCTGTGCCCCACAGGTACGACTGGGTGACGTCCTACAAGGTGCAGGTCAGCAACGACTCGCACGCGTGGCTGCCGAGCCGCAACGGCACCGAGGAGGCGGTGGGTGACACCGGGGTGACACCCCCAGACGGGGTGGGGACATGGGGAGGTGACAGGGCTGGGGGGCAGGAATCACGTGGGAGGTAATGATGGGGGAGGGGGGTTAAGCATGGTGGGGAGGTTAATGATGTTCAGGGGTTAATTGTGCCAGGTGGGTAATGATGCCAGGGTGGGGTTAATTAGGCCAGGGTCAATTATACTGGGGGTTAATGGTGGTGGGGTTAACCATGCCAGGTGGGATAACCATGCCCGGGGAGTTAGTTAGGCCAGGGTCAATTATACTGGGGGTTAATTGTGGTGGGGTTAATTATGCCAGGTGAGTTAACCATTCCAAGGATTAACCGTGCCAGGGAGGTAACAATGGCAGGGGGTTAATTATGCCAGGGTTAATTATACTCGGGCTTAACCAGGTGAGATAATCCTGCCAGGGGGGTTAATTAGGCCTGGATTAATTGTGCTGAGGTTAACCATGGCAGGTGGGATAACCACGCCGGGCAGGGTGTTAACCACACCGGGTTAACCACACCAAGGAGGGTTAACCACCCCAGGGAGGGGAGCCCATCCCGGGGTGCCCATTCCAAGGAGCCCATCCCGGGGTGCCCGTGCCAGCTGGCTCCATGCCCGGGCTCTGTTGCCCTTGGCCTGGCCCTGCCAGGCACCCTGCAGCATTTCCCCCCAGCACAAAGGCTGCTTGTCCCTGCCTGGGCACCTGCCAGCCCCCCTGGCACAGCCAGGGGACATGGGGACACCCGTGGGTGTGGTATGGCACCAGGGGCGAGCATGGCAGCCTGGAGCTGGGGAGGGTTTGGGGTCCATGTGTCAAGGATGGGGTTGGGGTCCCTGTGCCTGGGGTGGACTTGGGGTCCCTGGGATTGTGCCAGGGCTGGGTTTGGGGTCCCTGTGCCTGGGGTGGACTTGGGGTCCCTGGGACAGGGCTGTGCTGGGACAAATTTGGGGGCCACGTGCCAGGGGTAGATCTGGGGGTTCCTGTACCATGGTTAGATTTGGGGTCTCTGTGCCTGGGGTGGATTTGGGGTCCCTGTGCCAGGGATGGATTTGGGGTTCCTGTACCATG
The DNA here is from genome assembly GCF_017590135.1 of Pyrgilauda ruficollis. NCBI lineage: Eukaryota > Metazoa > Chordata > Aves > Passeriformes > Passeridae > Pyrgilauda > Pyrgilauda ruficollis. The sequence continues at coordinate 20,736 of NW_024524401.1, forward strand.
GATGGATTTGGGGTCCCTGTGCCAGGGTGGGTTTGGGGTCCCTGTGCCTGGGGTGGATTTGGGGGTCACCATGTCAAGGCTGTACCAGGATCAGGTTTGGGGATCTCCATGCCAGGGGTGGATTTCGGGGTTCCCCTGCCTGACCCATGCCAGGATCAGATTTGGGGTTCCCTCTGCCCATCCCTGGTGCCTTTGGGCTCCGAGCAGCGCCCGCAGCCCCCCCGGCCGTGCCTGCTCCTCCTTACGGGCTGGAGGGCAGCGGGCAGCGCCTGCAGCCCCACGGGCGGCTGTCCCTGACCCCTCCTGTCCCCTCCTGTCCCCTCCTGTCCCCTGCAGGTGTTCCCCGCCAACAAAGACCCCGAGACGCCGGTGCTGAACCTGCTGCCCTCGCCGCTCGTGGGGCGCTTCCTGCGCATCAACCCCCAGAGCTGGTTCCCCAACGGCACCGTCTGCCTGCGGGCCGAGGTGCTGGGCTGCCCCGTGCCCGGTGGGTGTCCCCGGCTGTCCCCTGCCCCGTGGCGACCCGCTGGCTGTCCCCTGCCCCGTGGCGACCCCCTGGCTGTCCCTCTGGTCGCCACACGCCGCCCCAGCAGCGCCCAAACGCGGGCGATCGCCACCAGCGCTGTCGCCAGAGTCGCGGTCTGGGCTGCTCGCTGTCCCTGACCGTGTCCCCCCGTGTCCCCTCGGTGTCCCCGCAGACCCCAGCGATGCCCACGCCTGGCACTCCCCGGCCCCCCCCGAATCGCAGCTGGATTTCCGCCACCACAACTACAAGGAGATGAGAAAGGTGCCACCCTCCCCCCGGGCCCTGCGGGGGCTCCGTGTCCCCGAGGACAGCGGGGCTGGGGGGGCTGTGCCACCTCGGGGTGTCCCTGACGGTGCCACCGCCCACAGCTGATGAAGAGGGTGAGCGAGGAGTGCCCCGACATCACCCGCGTGTACAGCATCGGGCAGAGCTCCCGCGGGCTGCGCCTCTACGTGATGGAGATCTCGGACAACCCCGGGCAGCACGAAGTCGGTGCGTGCCGGGGGGACAGCTGGGGACAGCCGGGGACAGCCGGGGTGGGGCACCATGGGCGTGGGGACAGCGGCCAGGGATGCCCAGCTGGGGATGGGGTGTCTGGGGGTGCCCGGGATGAGGAGGGGGCGCCAGGGATGCCCTGGCTGGTGCAGGGGGGTGGGGACAGTCACCAGGGCTGGTGCTGGAGGACGGGGACTGTCACCCTGGCTGGCTCAGGGTGGGGTGACTGGGCCACCCAGTCTGGCATGGGATGCCCAGGATGGAGTTGGGGTCACCAGGGACACCCAGACCTGTGAAGGACGGGGGGACAGGGTGGCTGGGGACACCCAGGATGGGGATGGGGACACAGGGACACCCAGACTGGTGCAGGGTGGTGGGGACAGCCACCAGGCATGTCCAGACTGGAGCATGTGGGTGGGGACAGGGTGATGGGATGGGGACGGGGTCACCAGGACAGGGACAGAGACATCCAGACTGGTGCAGATGGATGGGGACAGGGTGACCAGGGACACCCAGGATGGGAATGGGATGTACTGGGACACCCAGACTAGTGCAGGACAGGGACACCCAGGATGGGGATGGGGACGCAGGGACACCCAGACTGGTGCGGGATGGAGATGGGGACACCTGGACTGGTCCAGGGTGGGGATACAGGAACACCCAGACTGGTGAAGGACAGGACAGGGACACCCAGACTGGTGCAGGGTGATGGGGACAGTCACCAGGGATGTCCAAAGTGGAGGACGTGGATGGGGACAGAGTGACCAGGGATGCTCAGGATGGAGATGGGGACACAGGGACACCCAGACTGGTGCAGATGGGTGGGGACAGGATGTACTGTGACACCCAGACTGGTCCAGGATGGGGACAGGGACACCCAGGGTGGTGCAGGGACATGACATGGGGACAGGGACACCCAGGGTGATGCAGGGACATGGGGACAGGGACACCCAGGATGGGGATACAGGGACACCCAGATTGGTGCAGGGACATGGGGACAGTGATCAGGGACTCAGAGACACCCAGACTGGTCCAGGATGGGACAAGGACACCCAGACTGGTGCAGGGACACGGGGACAGTGGCCAGGGTCCCTCCAGCCACCCGTCCTGGCCCCGCAGGAGAGCCGGAGTTCCGCTACGTGGCCGGCATGCACGGGAACGAGGTGCTGGGCCGGGAGCTGCTGCTGAACCTGATGGAATTCCTGTGCCGGGAGTTCCGCCGGGGCAACCCCCGCGTGGTGCAGCTGGTGACGGACACGCGCATCCACCTGCTGCCCTCCATGAACCCCGACGGCTACGAGACCGCCTACAAGCTGGTACGGCTGGCACCGCCCGTCCCGCGGGGATCCCAGTGATCCCGGTGCCCATCCCAGTGCCATCTCAGGGATCCTGGTGCCCATCCTGGGGATCCCAGTGCCCATCCTGGTGACCACAGTGCCCATACTGGTGCCCATCCCAGTGACTGCTGTGCCCATCCCGGTGATCCTGGTGCCCATCCCGGTGCCATCCCAGTGATCCCAGTGCCCATCCCAGTGCCCATCCCGGGGTTCCCAGTGCCCATCCTGGGGATCCTAGTGCCCATCCTGGTGCCATCCCAATGACCATGGTGCCCATCCCGGGGATCCCAGTGATCCCAGTGCCCATCCCTGTGCCCGTCCCGGTGATCCCAGTGCCCATCCTGGGGATCCTAGTGCCCATCCTGGTGCCATCCCAATGACCATGGTGTCCATCCCGGGGATCCCACTGATCCCAGTGCCCATCCCGGTGATCCCAATGCCCATCCCGGGGTTCCCAGTGCCCATCCCAGTGAATCCGGTGCCCATCCCGGTGTCCATCCCAGTGACCACGATGCCCATCCCAGTGCCCATCCTGGTGACCACAGTGCCCATACTGGTGCCCATCCCAGTGACTGCTGTGCCCATCCCAGTGGCCATCCTGGTGACTGCACTGCCCATCCTGGTGCCCATACTGGTGATCCTGGTGCCCGTGGTGCCCATCCCGGTGCCCATTCCAGTGATCCTGCTGATCCCAATGCCCATCCCAGTGCCCATCCCGGTGACTGCAGTGCCCATTCTAGCACCGATCCTGGTGCCCATCCCGGTGATCCCCGTGCCCGTGGTGTCCATCCCGGTGATCCCCATGCCCATGGTGCCCATCCCGGTGATCCCGGTGCCCATCCCAGTGCCCATCCCGGTGATCCCAGTGTCCATCCCGGTGATCCCCATGCCCATGGTGCCCATCCCGGTGATCCCGGTGCCCGCGGTGCCCCGGCAGGGCTCGGAGCTGGCGGGATGGGCCATGGGCCGCTGGACGTACGAGGGCATCGACCTCAACCACAACTTCGCCGACCTGAACACGGCGCTGTGGGACGCCGAGGACAACGACCTGGTGCCCCACGAGTTCCCCAACCACTACATCCCCATCCCCGAGTACTACACCTTCGCCAACGCCACGGTGAGACCCCAAAACCCCCATCCTGTCACATCCAGAGTGTGACCCCAAAACACCCCACCCCTCCCGGGCTGGTGCTGTGGTGAGACCCCAAAACCCCCATCCTGTCACATCGGGGTGAGACCCCAAAACCCCCATCCTGTCACATTCAGAGTGTGACCCCAAAACCCCCATCCTATCACATTGGGGTGAGACCCCAAAACACCCCAACCCTCCCGCGCTGGTGCCATGGTGAGACCCCAAAACCCCCATCCTATCACCTTAGAGTGAGACACCAAAACCCCCATCCTGTCACTGTGAAACCCCAAAAACCCCATGCTATCACATTGGTGTCATGGTCAGACCCCAAAAGTCCCATCCTATCACATTGGGGTGAGACCCCAAAACCCCCATCCTATCACATCCATGGTGAGGCCCCAAAACCCCCCAGAGTGCCCCTGAAACCCCCCTAAAACCCCTCAAAAACCCCCAAAACTCCTCCCAATCCACCGGGCTGGTGCTGCCCACCCACAGGGCGCTGCACTGGGGCTGAACCCGCCCAGCTCCGTGGGTCACCAGAAGCCACAAGGATGTGGCCACCACCACCACGAGGCCCTGGTGACAGCGGTGTCACCGCACAGGCAGCCCTGGAGGAATGGGTGACAGCGGTGTCACTGCGCAGGCAGCCCCGAGGTGCAGGTGACGGCGGTGTCACTGCACGGGTGGCCCTAGAGATATGGGTGACAGCAATGTGACTGCACCAGTGGCCCCAGAGATGCATGGGTGGCTGCGGAGGTGTGGGTGACAGCAGTGTCACCGTGCAAGTGGCCCCGAAGACGCAGTGACAGCGGTGTCACCGTACACATGACCTCAGAGACGCGGTGACGGCGGTGTCACCGCACAGGTGGCCCTAGAGATGCGGGTGACAGCGCTGTCACTTCACCAGCGGCCCCAGAGATGCATGGGTGTCCGTGGAGGCGTGGGTGACAGCGGTGTCACTTCACCAGTGGCCCCAGAGATGCCTGGGTGTCCCCAGAGGCGTGGGTGACGGCGGTGTCACCGCGCAGGTGGCCCCGGAGACGCGGGCGGTGATCGCGTGGATGCAGCGCTACCCGTTCGTGCTGAGCGCCAACCTGCACGGCGGCGAGCTGGTGGTCACCTACCCCTTCGACATGAGCCGCACCTACTGGAAGGCCCAGGAGCTGACCCCGACGCCCGACGACGGCGTCTTCCGATGGCTGGCCACCGTCTACGCCACCGCCAACCTGGCCATGGCCAGCGGCGAGCGCCGGCGCTGCCACTACGACGACTTCACGCGCCACGGCAACATCATCAACGGTGCCAACTGGCACACGGTGGCTGGCAGTGAGTAGGGACACTCTGAGCTCAGGTGACACACGGTGGCAGTGAGCAGGGACACTCTGAGAGCTCAGGTGGCACATGGCAGTGAGCAGGGACACTCTGAGAGCTCAGGTGGCACATGGCAGTGAGCAGGGACACTCTGAGAGCTCAGGTGGCACATGGCAGTGAGCAGGGACACTCTGAGCTCAGGTGGCACATGGCATTTCTTTCTTTTTTGTTAGGGTCAGGATTAAATGTGTGGGATGATATTTCTCGTTTGGACTCAGATGTTTGTCAGTTCTTATCTATGTCACAAACCCTGAGTTTTACAGTAATTTAACAAGCTAAAAAGGGAGCTCTGTCTCTCTCTCTACAAGGCCTTTTAAGGATAAACTATCCAACTAAAGAAATGACACCTAAATTATTTTTATTTTTAACTCAATAACCTGTGACTTGCAATGTGGACTTTTTTATCTAATTACACAAAACCACCCAAACCCATGGAGAAGAAGGTAAGAAAGAAGGACCAGCAGTGCCCTGAAACTTCTATTTTGCTTTATAGATATCATTATATTTTAAAACCTTAAACTCTGAGTTTTCCACCACGTGATATTACACACTTTTAATCAAACAGCACATTCAAAATCTTAGTTCTATCGTTTAATTTTGGAAGTTTCTCCATGGCTTTAGGTTAAATGCAGTGTTCTCTGGGGGTCAGTGCCTGCCAGCACAGAAAGTCTGAAATTCTCAGAGACACTCCGGGACTTTTCTGTCACTTTGTCCCCTGCTGCCACCCGCCCTGTGCCCCGCAGGTATGAACGACTTCAGCTACCTGCACACCAACTGCTTCGAGATCACCGTGGAGCTCTCCTGCGACAAATTCCCGCACGCCTCCGAGCTGCCCGAGGAGTGGGAGAACAACCGCGAGTCGCTGCTGCTCTTCATGGAGCAGGTGGGGCACGGGGTGGCACCGGGGTGGCACCCGGGTGGCACCCGGGGTGGCACCCGGGGCTTGGGGACACGGCTCGAGGGTGGCAGGAGACACCCCGGGTCTGTCCGTGCGGAGGGGCCGGAGCGTGATGGGAATGGGGGGAATGGGGTGCTGGGATGAGGGGGGTCCCGAGTGGGGGATTTGGGGGGTTTGGGATGTGGGGACACTGAGGGACTCCAGGTGGTTCTGGGATCAGGGGATAGTGGGGAAGGGGGGTCCAGAGTGGAAGGGGAGTACAGGATGGAGAATTTGGGGGGGTTTGGGACATGGGGACACTGGGGGGGTTCTGGGGGTGCTGGGACCAGGGGGACTCTGGGGAAGAGGGGTCCAGGATGGGGAATTTGGGGAGTTTGAGACATGGGGACACTGAGGGGATCCAGGTGGTTCTGGGATTATGGGGACACACTGGGAGTCCAGAGTGGGGGATTTGGGGGGCTTTGGGACATGGGGACACTGGGTGGGGTCTGGAGGTGCTGGGACAGTGGGGACACTGGGGGTGCTGGGACAATGGGGACACTGGGTCACGGACAGGGCAGACCCCCAGGGGGTCTCTGTAAACCTTTGAGGGGGGACACGCTGGGGACATTCCAGGGTGGCCATGGGCACGGCAGGGTTCAGCAGGGTGGCAGCGGGACGTGGCTGTCCCCAAACGCTGAGGGTGGCACCGGGAGGGGGGGGACACCCCTGTGGCACCTGCCCATGCCCTGCAGGTGCACCGCGGGATCAAGGGCGTGGTCAGGGACAGTGACACCGAGCAGGGCATCCCCAACGCCATCATCTCCGTGGATGGCATCAACCACGACGTCCGCACCGGTACGGGGACACCGGGATGGGGGGGGATGGGATTTGGGGTGGGAATGGGAGCGGGATGAGGTGGGAATGAAGGTGGGATGGGATGGGAACGGGGTGAGGATGGAGATGGGAATGGGGATGGGGACAGGGAAAGGAATGAGATGGGATTTGGGAATTGCAGATGGGGATGGAAATAGGATGAGACTGGGAAAGGGGATGGGATGGGATGGGGACAGGAATGGGATTGGGATGGGAAGAGAAATGGGATGAGGTTGGGAATAGGGATGGGACAGGAATGGATGGCATTGGGGATGTGAATGGGACAGGGCTGGGGACAGGGAAAGGAATGGGCTGGGATTTGGGGATGGGATTGGGAATTGCAGATGGGGATGGAAATAGGACTGGGAAAGGGGATGGGGACAGGAGTGGGATGGGGCTGGGGACAGGGATGGAAAGGGGATGGGATTGGGATTGCAGACGGCAACAGGAGCAGGATTAGGCTGGGAATAGGGGTGGGATCGGGGATGGGAGTAGGAATAGAGGTGGGACAAGAGCGGGACAGGGGTGGGGACAGCAGTGTGACACCGCCCCCGCCGCAGCCTCGGACGGGGACTACTGGCGGCTGCTGAACCCGGGCGAGTACGAGGTGACGGCGCGGGCCGAGGGCTACGAGGCGGCCACGCAGCCGTGCCGGGTCTACTTCGAGAACGTTCCCACCCCGTGCAGCTTCCGCCTGGCGCGGGCGCGGGGCCGCCACCGGCCCGGCAGGACCCGGCCGGGCCCCGACCCGGCCCTGCGGCTGCAGCGGCTGCGCCTCCGCCGCCTGGGCCGGGCCCGGGGGCCGGGCGGGACGGCTCCCAGTAAAGCTCGGCTGCGCTGCCGCTGCGAGTCTGCGAGCATGGAGCGGCGGAGGGACCGGGAAAGAGAACGGGAACGGGAATAGGAGTGGGAGCAGGAAAGAGAACGGGACCGGGAACGGGGCTCGATCCTGCCCCGGAGCCCCGCGTGGGAACTCGGCGAGGCCACGCCCCTCGACAGGCCACGCCCACTTCCCGCCCGTCAATCGCGCCGCCGCGGTAAAGCCCCGCCTATTCGCTGCGGACCAATAGGAATCCCGCGCTGAGCCGCGCCCTTCATTAGGACACGCCCCTTTCCGTGGTAGAAATAGTAATCGGCTATAAGCCACGCCCATAAATCCCCGCCCCTTTCCTGGTGTCGCGGTCTCCGCACGACCCCGCCCCTTTTCCCCAATGCATCATCTGGCCCCCCCATGTGCACGTGAGCGCTTGTCCCGCCCTCCCTTCATCTCTGGGGGCCTATTGGCTGCTGGCGGCGGGAGGGGCGGGGCGTGGCGGCGGCGGGACCAATCGGGTGCGAGATTCATCGGCGGAGCGGAGGGGGCGGGGTTGGGGAGACACTGAGGGGGCTCGGGGACACGGGGAGGGGACACGGGGGGACATTGGGGGGACGTACGGGGCTTTGGGGACACGGAGACAGGGTCGGGGGTGGGGTCTGGGGGGCCATGGGGTCCTGGCCGGAGGGTCGGCACCACCATCAGAGCCAGCACCCCCCGGGACACGGGGACAGCGGCACGGGGCACCCCCAGTCCCGCGGGGGGCACTGGGGGGTTGTGGGGTACAATAAAGGGGTTGTGGTGACCCCCCCGGCGGCCCTGCAGGGTGGGGGGCTGTGCCCTGCTGGGCCCTGGTGCCACCATGTCCCCTCCCCAAATGAAGGGCTGTCCCCAGCGCTGGGCTGAGCCGTTCCTGGGGGTCCCCAACACCCCCGGGACCCCCGTGACACCCCACGGGGAGGCTCCGGCACGGGGCTGGGGGGGGCGATCATCACCACGAGGACCCCCCCAGCCCCCTGGGGTGACCCTGGGCAGGGCATGGGGGTCCCCACAGTGAGGACACCCACTCTGCGAGAGCCTGGACCCCCACCCCACTTCCCCGTAGCCACCCATTGCTGCCCCATCGCCGGGATTTGGGGGTGACAGAGGTCTCGTGCAGTGTCCCCCCCGCCACTGCCCGGACCCCCCGTGCCCTGCGCTCCCCCAAATCCCCCCCCGTGACCCCACAACCTTCCGGGATCTCTTTATGGCATCATCGGCAGGGGCAGCGCTTCCCGCTCGGCGCCTGCGCCCGCCGCGCCGCCGGAGCCTCCTCCGGCCTGGGCACGGCCCGAATTGGGGGTGTCCCCCCTTCCCCGTGCTGCCACCGGAGCCCCCCCAAAACCCGCCGGACCCCCGACCCGCAGCGCCGCAGAGCGATGGGCTGAACGCGTCCGGCTTCTTGCGGGCACGGGCCGGGCTGGGGGGTGCGGCGAACAAAGACCCCCCCCCAAAAACAGCCCCTCGGCGCGGTGCCGGGGGGGTCACCGAGCGCCCCTCGGGCCGCTGAGGGACCCCCCGGTTGTCCCCGAGGAGCCGCAGAGCCGCCGGTCCCGGTCTGAGGAGCGACAGCGCCGGGAGCAGCAGGTGGGGGGGGGCGGCNNGGGGGGGGTTGGGGCCGGGCACCCCCCGCAGCGCCGGGTTTGGGGCATTTTGGGGACCTCCCCGCCGTGCCCAGCATGGCTCTGTCCCCCCATACCCGCGGGGTGGGGGGGCTGTGCCCGTGTCCCCTCCTGTGCCTGTGCCCCCTCCTGTCCCCTCCTGTCCCCGTGCCCCCCCCGGGCCCTTTGCCCCTTTGCCCCTTTGCCCCTTTGCCCCTTTGCCCCGCTCCGTCACTGGCACAGCGCGGTGCCCACGCTCTGCCCACCTTTGCCCGGGGCGGGTTCGTGCCGCGGCTCCCGGTGAGTGCCGGAGTCCCGGTGAGTGCCAGGGTCCCGGAGAGAGGGTGGGAGGCACCCCCAGATCCTGCAGCTTTTCCCCTGTGTCCCCCCCTCTCCCCAGTGCCCGTGCTGCCACCGCGGGTGTGCCAGGTAAAGCCCCTGCCCAGCTGGGGTGGGGGGTGAACACCTGAGGGCTCAGCAAGGGGGAAAAGGGACCCTCTCCCCAACTTTTTTCCCCTTGTTTTTGGGGACCCTCGGGTGGGAGCAGCACTGGCACTGCCCTGACCCCCTTGTGCCATGCCAGGGATGGGTCTGGGGGCGCCCTGGGGATCCCGGTGAAGGTGGGCACTGCCCTGACCCCTTGTGCTACCCCAGGGATGGGTCTGGAGGTCCCCACCATGGCACTGCCCTGACCCCTTGTGCCACCCCAGGGATGGGTTTGGGGGCACCCTGGGGGTCCTTGTGAGCGTGGGCACTGCCCTGACCCCCTTGTGCCACCCCAGGGATGGGGCTGGGGGATATCCTGAGGGTCCCTGTGAAGGTGGGCACTGCCCTGACCCCCCTGTGCCCTCCCAAAGACGGGGTCTGGGAGTCCCCTTCCATGGCACTGCCCTGACCCCCTTGTGCCACCCCAGGGATGGGTCTGGGGGCACCCTGGGGGTCCGTGTGAGGGTGGGCACTGCCCTGACCCCCCTGTGCCATCCCAGAGATGGGCTCTGGAGGTATCGTGGAGGATCTCCATCCATGGCACTGCCCCGACCCCTTGTGCCACCCCAGGGATGGGTCTGGGGGTCCCCATCCATGGCACTGCCCCGACCCCTTGTGCCACCCCAGGGATGGGTCTGGCCGTCCCTGTCCCCCCCGTACCCCCCATCATCCATTTCCCCCAGCCCATCCCCGCCATGGCACCACCCTAACCCCTCTCCGTGCCACCCCCCAGGTGCCCCCATGGCGTCGTTCCGCATCCGGCAGTACCAGGACCACGACTACGAGGCCGTGCGGGCGCTGTTCGCCCGCGGCATCCTGGAGCACGCTCCGGCCAGCTTCCGGCACGTTCTGCGGGCGGCGCGGGTGCGCCTGGCGCTGCTGGCCGTCTTCGTGGCGGCGAGGGCGGCCGCGGGCTCCTGGGTGCTGGGGCTGGGCGCGGTGGCGCTGGCGCTGGTGCTGCTCTGGGTGCTGGTGCGCTCGCTCTGCGCCGACTACGTGCGCGAGGCGCTGGGCACCGACCTGTGCGACATGCCCGGCACGTACCTGCGCCCGCCCGACTGCCGCTTCTGGGTGGCCGAGGAGGGCGGCGCCGTGGTGGGCATGGTGGCGGCGGTGCCCACGGGCCGAGGTGAGCTGGAGCTCAAGAGGATGTCGGTGAGCCGGGATCACCGGGGCCGCGGGTTGGCGCGGGCGCTGTGCCGGGAGGTGCTGGCGTTCGCCCGCGCCCGCGGCTACGGCACCGTGGTGCTCAGCACCTCCGTGGTGCAGGTGGTGGCGCAGCGGCTCTACGAGGGGCAGGGGTTCCGCAGGGTGGGCACCTCGTACCCCTCGCTGCTGAGCACCTTGCTGAACTTCCAGTTCTTTCACTACCGCTGTGACTTGGGCGATGGCAATAAGTAGGGGGGCCCGGGCGGCGCGGTCCCGGCGTGGAGGGTCCGGCATGGTGCCCCAAACCGTGGCACGTCAGCTCCAGCCCCGGCGCGGCGCCGCGAGCCCGGGACATGAGGCGTCGCCGTGGCACCCGAACCCTGGCACCGCCGCTGCCCGTGAACCCTGGCACCGCTATGGCACCCCAAACCCGGCCCCGGAACGCCACCCCATCACTCCGACCCCAATCCTGGCACAGCAGCACCGGCACAGCACCGCAATCCCAGGACACGAAGCACCGCCGCGGCACCCCAGCCTGGCACTGCCTTGGCACCGTGACACCAGGACGTGTGGCACTCGCTGCCTCGGCGCCCCGGCTCCGGGATCCACCGCAGCACTCCAACCCCGGCGCTGAAGCACCGCCATGGCACCCCCGATCCCCGCCCCGGCACAGGGGGCACCTCCGTGGCCCTTCCTGGATTTCCAGCAGCAGGAAATAAAGAGAGACCTGTAGGAACGGTGTGTGTGACAAGGGACATCTTGGGGCACGGGGACATCCCCTGGGGGTAAGGGACAGCCTGGGGCACAGCGAACGCTCTGAGGGACAAGGGATACCTTGAGGGACACCTGCGTGGAACAGGGGACATCTTGGGCAACACCTTCGGGGATAAGAGGCCTCTTGGGGAACTGGGAACACTATGGGGGACAACGGAGATTTTGGGGTAGAGGGGAAGTCTTTGGGGACAGGCGACACTTCGGGGGACAAGGCCTGTGCCCTCACCCAAGATGGCGGCAGTTCCCCCTTTCTCGCCGCCCTCACCCAAGATGGCGGCAGTTCCCCCTTTCTCGCCGCCCTCACCCAAGATGGCGGCAGTTCCCCCTTTCTCGCCGCCCTCACCCAAGATGGCGGCGGTTCCCCATTCACCTGCCCGTGCCCTCACCCAAGATGGCGGCGCCCAGCTCTGCGTCAGGGCGCGACGTGTGGGGCGTGGCGCGCTGAGGGAAGTTCCGGGGCTGCCGGGTCCCGGTCCCGGTCCCGGTCCCGGTTCCCCTCGGCCCATCCCGGTTCCCCCGTCCCGGCCGCGCCATGGATTGTTACACGGCCAACTGGAACCCGCTGGGCGAGGAGACCTTCTACCGGTGAGGGGCAGGGGCGGCGGCACCGGCCTGAGGGTGCTCGGAGATCCCGGGGCTCCGGGGTCCCGGGGGTGCTCGGGGGGGTGACAGGGATGGAATGGGGATGGCAGGGCTGGAAAGGGGGTCCCGGAGATGGCCGGGGTGGGGTTCTGGGGCTGTTTTGCCGTTCTGGGGTAGCCATGGGGCTGGCGGGGACGGGGGTCCCGGGGGGGTGAGGGGGTCCCTGGGTGGTCACAGTCCTGGGGCTGGCTGGGGATGGGGGTCCCGGGGTGGTTGAGGGGTCCCGGGGTGGTTGAGGGGTCAGGGTGGTCTTGGGGCTGGCTGGGAGGAGGCTCCTGTGGGGGGCTGGGGGGGCCCAAGGTGGCCCCGGCTCCCCAGGCTGGTCTGGGGGATCCCTGGGGGTCTCTGGGGGTTCCCGGGGTGTCTGTGGATCTTGGGGCTCCTGGGGGTGTCCCAGGAACAGTTTGGGAGTGGGCACTGTCCATGTCTCTCCCATCGCTGTGCCTGCTGCATGTCCGTCCATCCATCATCCATCATCCATCCATCATCCATCCATCTATCATCCATCCATCATCCATCCATCCATCATCCATCATCCATCCATCCATCCATCCATCCATCATCCATCCATCCATCATCCATCATCTATCCATCCATCCATCATCCATCCATCCATCCATCCATCATCCATCCATCCATCATCCATCCATCCATCCATCCATCCATCCATCCATCCATCCATCCATCCCTCCATGTCCCGTCAGGAAGCTGGAGCTCTACTCCATGGAATGGGGGCTGCGGGAGGACCTGCGTGACTGTGTGCTGGCAGCTGCCCCCTACGGGGGTCCCATAGGTGGGTGCAGCCCCCCGAGCCCCCCTCCCCGTGCTGGGGCCGGGCCACCAATGGCTCAGGGACTGTCCCCTCCTTGTCCCAGCTCTGCTGAGGAATTCCCGGCGGGACAAGACCCCCAGCACCCGCCCTCTCCTGGAGATCTACTCGGCCTCAGGGCTGCTCCTGGCCAGTGTCCCGGTGAGCCGGAGGGACGGAGAGCCCGGGTTTGGGGGACAGGGAGAGGGAGCTGCCCTGGGATGGAAGAGGAGGATGGGATGGGGTTGGAGCACGAGAATCCTTTCCCTGCTGATGAGGGATGGGAGAGGAGGATGGGATGGGGTTGGAGCACCAGGATTGGGCAGGAGGAGAGTCCTCCCTTCATCCTATCTGGATCTGGGAGAAGAGCATGGATTGGGGTTTGGAGCAGGAGAATCCTCTCCCTGCTGATGAGGGATGGAAGAAGAAGGTGGAATGGGCTTTGGAGCAGGAGAATTCTTTCCCTACTGCCCAGGGATGGGACAGGAGGGTGGGATGAGGACCGGAGCCACAGGAACATCCTCCTTCCCCCCTGCCTGGGGCTGAGGGGGACATGGGACAGTGGAGGAGCAGTGCCAGGACTGCAGGGACCTGCAGAGCCGGGACAGGCGGGGTGTTGGACCTCTGGGTGAGGCGCTGGACTGTGGATGAGGTGTTGGACCTCCAGGTGGGGTGTTGGACCTCTGGATAAGGCACTGACCTCCAGGTGAAGTGTCAGTGTTGGACCTCTGGATGAGGTGTGGTGTCAGCCCTGTGGATGAGATGTTGGACGTTTGGATGAGGTGTCAGACCTCTGATGAGGTGCCAGTTCTCTGGATGAGGTTTTGACCTTTTGGATGAGGTGTTGGAGCTCCGTCTGAGGTGTTGGACCTCTGGATGAAGTGTCCAAGCTCTGGACAAGCTGTCAGACCTCAGCCACCCCAGGTGTGTCCCTGGAGGGCCATCCCTGGCTCGGGGCTGACCCTTCCTGTGCCATTCCCAGTGGAAGAGCGGCCACCTGGTGCACCTGGGCTGGACAGCAGGGGAGGACCTGCTGTGCATCCAGGAGGATGGGACTGTCCTGGTCTACAACCTCTTCTGCGAGTTCAAGCGGCACTTCAGCATGGGAAACGTGAGGGAACGGGATTTGGGATGGATTTGGGATGGGATTTGGGATGGATTTGGGGTGGGGCAAGTGGGAAGGGACCTCACAGCCCATCCCATTCCACCCCTGCCCTGGGCAGAGACACTTTCCACCATCCCAGGTGGCTCCAATCCTGTCCAGCCTGCCCTTGGGCACTGCCAGGGATCCAGGGGCAGCCACAGCTTCTCTGGGAATTCCATCCCAGCCCCTCCTCACCCTCAAGCCAGGAATTCCTTCCCAAAATCCCACCCCAATCTCATCTTCTCCATTTCCCCCTCATTCTACCCCTTGTGAGATGCCCTGGGTGGAGTTTGGGGGATGCAGAACCGACTCCTTGGGGCACCACGGGGAGCCAGGGGCTGTCCCATCCCTGGGGAAAAGAGCTGGGATCCATCCCGGAGGGCAGCACATTCACTGCCTGCATCAGCCGAGCCCTGCGTGCCCCGGTGTCCCCGGTGTCCCCAGTGTCCCCTCCTCTCCTGTCCTGCAGGAGGTGCTGCAGAACCACGTGCTGGAGGCGCAGGTTTTCCACACGGAGTTCGGGACGGGCGTGGCCATCCTGACGGGAGCGCTGCGCTTCTCCCTGGCCACCAACATCGAGGACCTCAAGCTGCGCCGCCTGCCCGAGGTCCCTGGTGGGTGTCCCCATGTCCCTCTCTGTCCCCCTCTGTCCCCTCTGTACTCCCTGTTCCCCTTCTGTTTCTCTGTCCCTCTGTCCCCCCACCCATCCCCTTGTCCTTGTTTCTCTGTCCCTCTGTCCCCACATCCCCGTGTCCCCTTGTCCTTGTTTCTCTGTCCCCAATCCCCGCTGTCTCCCTGTCCCACACGCCCCTCTGTTCTGTCCCTACTGTCCCCACTGTCCCCCTCTGTCCATCTTCTGTCTACCCCTCTCCTTTTTTCCGTGTGTCCCCTCCTTGTCCCACCATCCCTCAGTGCCCTCTGTCCCCAGTCCCCCTCTGTCTGTCCCTCCCTGTCCCCTTGTCCCCCCTGTCCCTCTTCTGTCCCCCCTGTCTGCCCATGTCCCAGGGGTGTCACGCTGTCCCCGCAGGGCTGCAGAAGCCCCCGCCGTGCTGGACCGTGCTGGCCCAGGACAGGGTGACCATGGTGCTGCTGGCCATGGGACAGGAGCTCTTCCTGCTGGACAACACCTCCTGCTCCGTGCTGGTGAGACAATTTGGGAATTTGGGACAGGGCTGCACTGTCCTCGCTGTCCCCACTGTCCCTTGGGGTGTTCCTAGCTCCTTCCCCTGTCCCCTGAGATGCTCCCAGGTCCTTTTCCCACCCCATAGGATGCTCCCAGGTCCTTTTCCCACCTCATGGGATATTCCCAGCTCCTTCCCCTGTCCCCTGGGATGCTCCCAGGTCATTTTCCTATCCCATGGGATATTCCCAAGTCCTTCTCCTGTCCTTCCTGTCCCATGGAATGCTCCCAGATCCTTTCCTTGTCCCATGGGATACTCCCAATTCCTTTTTCTGTCCCGTGTGATATTCCCCATAGGATATTGCCAGGTCCTTTTCCCACCCCATAGGATATTCCCAGGTGCTTTCCATGTCCCATGGGATGCTCTCCCATCCTATAGGATGATCCCAGATCCTTTTCCTATTCCAGGGGATGCTCTCAGATCCTTCCCCTGTCCCATGGGATGCTCCCAGATCCTCTCCCATCCCAGATGCCTCTGAGGTCCCCACTGGTGACCCCCCTGTCCTAACCACGCCACTCAGGGGTCACTCTGAGGTCCCAGTTGGTGACCCCCTGTCCTGACCATGTCACTTGGGAGTCACTCTGAGCCGCCATTGTGTCCCCATTGGTGACCCCCTGTCCTGACCCTGTCACTCGGGGGTCACTGTGAGCCCCCTGTGAGCCCCCATTGGTGTCCCCTGGTGACCCCACTGTCTGACCACACCACTTGGGGGTCACCCCGAGGTCCCCACTGCTGACCCCGTGTCCTGACCACGCCACATTGGGGTCACTGTGAGCCCCCAGCGTTGTCCCCTGGTGACCCCTGTCCTGACCCTGTCCCTCTGGGGTCTCTGAGCCCCCGCTGTGTCCCCTGGTGCCCCCTGTCCTCACTCTGTCACTCTGGGGTCGCTGAGCCCCCACTGTGTCCCCTGGTGCCCCCTGTCCTCACTCTGTCACTCTGGGGTCGCTGAGCCCCCACTGTGTCCCCTGGTGCCCCCTGTCCTCACTCTGTCACTCTGGGGTCGCTGAGCCCCCACTGTGTCCCCTGGTGCCCCCTGTCCTCACTCTGTCACTCTGGGGTCGCTGAGCCCCCACTGTGTCCCCTGGTGACCCCTGTCCTCACTCTGTCACTCTGGGGTCCCTGAGCCCCCACTGTGTCCCCTGGTGACCCCCCTGTCCTGACCTTGTCACTCTGGGGTCTCTGAGCCCCCACTGTGTCCCCTGGTGACCCCTGTCCTCACTCTGTCACTCTGGGGTCCCTGAGCCCCCACTGTGTCCCCTGGTGACCCCCCTGTCCTGACCTTGTCACTCTGGGGTCTCTGAGCCCCCGTTGTGTCCCCTGGTGACCCCCCTGTCCTGACCCTGTCACTCTGGGGTCCCTGAGCCCCCACTGTGTCCCCTGGTGACCCCTGTCCTGACCCTGTCACTCTGGGGTCTCTGAGCCCCCACTGTGTCCCCTGGTGACCCCTGTCCTCACTCTGTCACTCTGGGGTCCCTGAGCCCCCACTGTGTCCCCTGGTGACCCTGTCCTGACCCTGTCACTCTGGGGTCCCTGAGCCCCCGCTGTGTCCCCTGGTGACCCTGTCCCCAGACGCCCCCCGGGCTGAGCCCCTCGGCGGGGCCATTCCTGCGCGTGGCCGTGTCCTTCACCCACCGGCACCTGGCGCTCTTCTGCGACTGCGGCACCGTCTGGATGGGAACGGCCTCGCTCAAGGTGAGCCCCACTGCCCCAGGAGTAATTAATAACAATAACAACAACAATAACAATAATAATGATAATAATAATAATAAGAAGAAGAAGAAGAAGAAGAAGAAGTATTATTATTATTGATAATAATAACAACAACAATAATAACAATAACAATAATCAATCTTTGCATGCCATTCATAATAATTAAAAAAACCTCTTTGCCTGCCAGTGATAATAATAATAATAATAGTAATAATAGTAATAATAATAATGATAATAAAATACTTGCATGCCATTGATAATAATTTAAAATAAACCTTTGCCTGCCGTTGATGATGATGATAATAATAATACTACTCCTACTAATAATAATAATATCTTTGCATGCCATTGATAATAATTAAAATAAAAACATTTGCCTGCCATTGATAATAATAAAATCCCAAATCCCAAATCCAGCCCTTTTCGTGCCACCTTTCAGCCTTTCCCTCATCCTTTCAGCCAGGAGCTGCAGGAATGTTTTTCCTGTCTTGCTTGGAGCCCTGCTTGCTCCCTGAGCTGGAAGCTCCTGTGGGACCCTCTGGTGGCCCAGCACCCACCCACATTCCCGGTTCTCCCCATTCCTAGTTCCCCCCATTCCCATTTTCCCCATTCCCAGTTCCCCAT
This sequence comes from Pyrgilauda ruficollis, assembly GCF_017590135.1. NCBI lineage: Eukaryota > Metazoa > Chordata > Aves > Passeriformes > Passeridae > Pyrgilauda > Pyrgilauda ruficollis. Next base: position 38,322 of record NW_024524401.1, read on the forward strand.
TCCCATTCCCCCATTCCCAGTTCCTGCCCAGCTGTGTCCCTGACCCCTCTCCTCTCCCACAGGAGAAATTCTGCGAGTTCAACACCGGCATCCGATCCCCGCCCAAGCAGATGGTTTGGTGAGCTGCCTGTCCCTGTCCCTGTCCCTGTCCCTGTCCCTGGCAGTGCCCACCTGCCCCCCAGCTCTGTGGGACCCTCAGGTGTCCCTGCTCTGGCTTTGGGGTCCCCAGGGCTGGGCTTGAGGGGTTGGGGTCCCGCAGGTGCACGCGGCCCCGCAGCCGGCAGCGAGCCGTGGTGCTGGCCTGGGAGCGGCAGCTGATGGTGGTGGGCAACTCCTCGGAGTGCATCCGGTATCCTTTGGGGACAGGGGACATCCACGGGCTGCTGCCACCTCCTCTGGCACCCACACTGCTGCCCCTGCGGGTCCCCTTGGTGCTCTGTCACCAGGGGTGTTCCCTTGTGCCAGGGGGTGCTCACAGGTCCTTTTCTCTCCCGTGGGATGTTCCAAAGTCCTTTCCCTGTCCCGTGGCATTTTCCCAATCCCACTCTGACTTCCAGATCCTTTTCTGTTCCCTGGGATGTTCCCAAGTCCTTTCCCCATCCCATGGGATGCTCCCAGGTCATTCCCCACCATGGGATGCTCCCAGGTCATTCCCCTGTCCCAGGGGATGCTCCCAGGTCCTTTCTCATCCCATGGGATGTTCTCAGCTCCTTCTCCCATTCCATGAGATGCTCTCAGGTCCTTCCCTTGTCCCATGAGATGCTCCCAGGTCCTCCCCCATCCCGTGGGATGCTCCCAGGTGATTCCCCTGTCCCAGGGGATGCTCCCAGGTCCTTTCTCATCCCATGGGATGTTCTCAGCTCCTTCTCCCATTCCATGAGATGCTCTCAGGTCCTTCCCTTGTCCCATGAGATGCTCCCAGGTCCTCCCCCATCCCGTGGGATGCTCCCAGGTGATTCCCCTGTCCCAGGGGATGCTCCCAGGTCCTCCCCCATCCCGTGGGGTTCCTGTCACTCCGCGCTGTCCCGGCAGTGCCGGGGGTTGCCCCCGGAGCCGTGTCCATGGCCAGTCCTTAGCACAGCCCAGCTTTGTCCTGGATGAGGATTCCTACCTGGTGCCCGAGCTGGACGGGGTCCGGATCCTGTCCCGCAGCTCCCACGAGTTCCTGCACGAGATCCCAGGTGAGTTCCCTGCCCTCCTGGGCCCTGGGATGTGGGAGCCTGGCACAGGAGTTCCCAGAGGAGCTGTGGATGCTCCATCCCTGGGAGGGTCCCAGGGCAGGTTGGACACTGGGGCTTGGAGCACCCTGGGATGGTGGGAGGTGTCCCTGGTGGGGCTGGATGGGATTTAAGGTCCCTTCCCACCCAAACCAATCTGGGATTCTGGAGCCGGGCCCTGAATGTTCTCCTGGAGAAGGGAAAAATCCAGGGAATCCTCAGAGTCCCTGAAGGGGCTCCAGGAGAGCTGCAGAGGGACTGGGGACAAGGCCTGCAGGGACAGCACACAGGGAATGGCTCCCACTGGCAAAGGGGAGATTGGGCTGGGATCTTGGCAAGGAATTGTCCAGCCTGCCCTTGGACACTGCCAGGGATCCAGGGGCAGCCACAGCTTCTCTGGGAATTCCATCCCAGCCCCTCCTCACCCTCAAGCCAGGAATTCCTTCCCAAAATCCCACCCCAATCTCATCTTCTCCATTTCCCCCTCATTCTACCCCTTGTGAGATGCCCTGGGTGGAGTTTGGGGGATGCAGAACCGACTCCTTGGGGCACCACGGGGAGCCAGGGGCTGTCCCATCCCTGGGGAAAAGAGCTGGGATCCATCCCGGAGGGCAGCACATTCACTGCCTGCATCAGCCGAGCCCTGCGTGCCCCGGTGTCCCCGGTGTCCCCAGTGTCCCCTCCTCTCCTGTCCTGCAGGAGGTGCTGCAGAACCACGTGCTGGAGGCGCAGGTTTTCCACACGGAGTTCGGGACGGGCGTGGCCATCCTGACGGGAGCGCTGCGCTTCTCCCTGGCCACCAACATCGAGGACCTCAAGCTGCGCCGCCTGCCCGAGGTCCCTGGTGGGTGTCCCCATGTCCCTCTCTGTCCCCCTCTGTCCCCTCTGTACTCCCTGTTCCCCTTCTGTTTCTCTGTCCCTCTGTCCCCCCTCCAATTCGCTTGTCCTTGTTTCTCTGTCCCTCTGTCCCCACATCCCCGTGTCCCCTTGTCCTTGTTTCTCTGTCCCCAATCCCCGCTGTCTCCCTGTCCCACACGCCCCTCTGTTCTGTCCCTACTGTCCCCACTGTCCCCCTCTGTCCATCTTCTGTCTACCCCTCTCCTTTTTTCCGTGTGTCCCCTCCTTGTCCCACCATCCCTCAGTGCCCTCTGTCCCCAGTCCCCCTCTGTCTGTCCCTCCCTGTCCCCTTGTCCCCCCTGTCCCTCTTCTGTCCCCCCTGTCTGCCCATGTCCCAGGGGTGTCACGCTGTCCCCGCAGGGCTGCAGAAGCCCCCGCCGTGCTGGACCGTGCTGGCCCAGGACAGGGTGACCATGGTGCTGCTGGCCATGGGACAGGAGCTCTTCCTGCTGGACAACACCTCCTGCTCCGTGCTGGTGAGACAATTTGGGAATTTGGGACAGGGCTGCACTGTCCTCGCTGTCCCCACTGTCCCTTGGGGTGTTCCTAGCTCCTTCCCCTGTCCCCTGAGATGCTCCCAGGTCCTTTTCCCACCTCATGGGATATTCCCAGCTCCTTCCCCTGTCCCCTGGGATGCTCCCAGGTCATTTTCCTATCCCATGGGATATTCCCAAGTCCTTCTCCTGTCCCATGGGATGCTCCCAGATCCTTTCCTTGTCCCATGGGATACTCCCAATTCCTTTTTCTGTCCCGTGTGATATTCCCCATAGGATATTGCCAGGTCCTTTTCCCACCCCATAGGATATTCCCAGGTGCTTTCCTTGTCCCATGGGATGCTCTCCCATCCCATAGGATGATCCCAGATCCTTTTCCTATTCCAGGGGATGCTCTCAGATCCTTCCCCTGTCCCATGGGATGCTCCCAGATCCTCTCCCATCCCAGATGCCTCCGAGGTCCCCACTGGTGACCCCCCTGTCCTAAACACGCCACTCAGGGGTCACTCTGAGGTCCCAGATGGTGACCCCCTGTCCTGACCATGTCACTTGGGAGTCACTCTGAGCCCCCATTGTGTCCCCATTGGTGACCCCCTGTCCTGACCCTGTCACTGTGAGCCCCCTGTGAGCCCCCATTGGTGTCCCCTGGTGACCCCACTGTCTGACCACACCACTTGGGGGTCACCCCGAGGTCCCCACTGCTGACCCCGTGTCCTGACCACGCCACATTGGGGTCGCTGTGAGCCCCCAGCGTTGTCCCCTGGTGACCCCTGTCCTGACCCTGTCACTCTGGGGTCTCTGAGCCCCCGTTGGTGTCCCCTGGTGACCCCTGTCCTGACCCTGTCACTCTGGGGTCTCTGAGCCCCCGCCCCCTGTGAGCCCCCATTGGTGTCCCCTGGTGACCCCACTGTTTGACCACACCACTTGGGGGTCACCCCGAGATCCCCACTGCTGACCCCGTGTCCTGACCACGCCACATTGGGGTCACTGTGAGCCCCCAGCGTTGTCCCCTGGTGACCCCTGTCCTGACCCTGTCACTCTGGGGTCTCTGAGCCCCCGTTAGTGTCCCCTGGTGACCCTGTCCTGACCCTGTCACTCTGGGGTCTCTGAGCCCCCACTGTGTCCCCTGGTGACCCCTGTCCTCACTCTGTCACTCTGGGGTCCCTGAGCCCCCACTGTGTCCCCTGGTGACCCCCCTGTCCTGACCTTGTCACTCTGGGGTCTCTGAGCCCCCGTTGTGTCCCCTGGTGACCGCTGTCCTGACCCTGTCATTCTGGGGTCCCTGAGCCCCCGCTGTGTCCCCTGGTGACCGCTGTCCTGACCCTGTCATTCTGGGGTCCCTGAGCCCCCGCTGTGTCCCCTGGTGACCGCTGTCCTGACCCTGTCATTCTGGGGTCCCTGAGCCCCCGCTGTGTCCCCTGGTGACCGCTGTCCTGACCCTGTCATTCTGGGGTCCCTGAGCCCCCGCTGTGTCCCCTGGTGACCCTGTCCCCAGACGCCCCCCGGGCTGAGCCCCTCGGCGGGGCCGTTCCTGCGCGTGGCCGTGTCCTTCACCCACCGGCACCTGGCGCTCTTCTGCGACTGCGGCACCGTCTGGATGGGAACGGCCTCGCTCAAGGTGAGCCCCACTGCCCCAGGAGTAATTAATAACAATAATAATAACAATAACAATAATAATGATAATAATAATAATAAGAAGAAGAAGAAGAAGAAGAAGAAGTATTATTATTATTGATAATAATAACAACAACAATAATAACAATAACAATAATCAATCTTTGCATGCCATTCATAATAATTAAAAAAACCTCTTTGCCTGCCAGTGATAATAATAATAATAATAGTAATAATAGTAATAATAATAATGATAATAAAATACTTGCATGCCATTGATAATAATTTAAAATAAACCTTTGCCTGCCGTTGATGATGATGATAATAATAATACTACTCCTACTAATAATAATAATATCTTTGCATGCCATTGATAATAATTAAAATAAAAACATTTGCCTGCCATTGATAATAATAAAATCCCAAATCCAGCCCTTTTCGTGCCACCTTTCAGCCTTTCCCTCATCCTTTCAGCCAGGAGCTGCAGGAATGTTTTTCCTGTCTTGCTTGGAGCCCTGCTTGCTCCCTGAGCTGGAAGCTCCTGTGGGACCCTCTGGTGGCCCAGCACCCACCCACATTCCCGGTTCTCCCCATTCCTAGTTCCCCCCATTCCCATTTTCCCCATTCCCAGTTCCCCATTCCCATTCCCCCATTCCCAGTTCCTGCCCAGCTGTGTCCCTGACCCCTCTCCTCTCCCACAGGAGAAATTCTGCGAGTTCAACACCGGCATCCGATCCCCGCCCAAGCAGATGGTTTGGTGAGCTGCCTGTCCCTGTCCCTGTCCCTGTCCCTGTCCCTGGCAGTGCCCACCTGCCCCCCAGCTCTGTGGGACCCTCAGGTGTCCCTGCTCTGGCTTTGGGGTCCCCAGGGCTGGGCTTGAGGGGTTGGGGTCCCGCAGGTGCACGCGGCCCCGCAGCCGGCAGCGAGCCGTGGTGCTGGCCTGGGAGCGGCAGCTGATGGTGGTGGGCAACTCCTCGGAGTGCATCCGGTATCCTTTGGGGACAGGGGACATCCACGGGCTGCTGCCACCTCCTCTGGCACCCACACTGCTGCCCCTGCGGGTCCCCTTGGTGCTCTGTCACCGGGGGTGTTCCCTTGTGCCAGGGGGTGCTCACAGGTCCTTTTCTCTCCCGTGGGATGTTCCAAAGTCCTTTCCCTGTCCCGTGGCATTTTCCCAATCCCACTCTGACTTCCAGATCCTTTTCTGTTCCCTGGGATGTTCCCAAGTCCTTTCCCCATCCCATGGGATGCTCCCAGGTCATTCCCCACCATGGGATGCTCCCAGGTCATTCCCCTGTCCCAGGGGATGCTCCCAGGTCCTCTCTCATCCCATGGGATGTTCTCAGCTCCTTCTCCCATTCCATGAGATGCTCTCAGGTCCTTCCCTTGTCCCATAAGATGCTCCCAGGTCCTCCCCCATCCCGTGGGATGCTCCCAGGTGATTCCCCTGTCCCAGGGGATGCTCCCAGGTCCTCCCCCATCCCGTGGGGTTCCTGTCACTCCGCGCTGTCCCGGCAGTGCCGGGGGTTGCCCCCGGAGCCGTGTCCATGGCCAGTCCTTAGCACAGCCCAGCTTTGTCCTGGATGAGGATTCCTACCTGGTGCCCGAGCTGGACGGGGTCCGGATCCTGTCCCGCAGCTCCCACGAGTTCCTGCACGAGATCCCAGGTGAGTTCCCTGCCCTCCTGGGCCCTGGGATGTGGGAGCCTGGCACAGGAGTTCCCAGAGGAGCTGTGGATGCTCCATCCCTGGGAGGGTCCCAGGGCAGGTTGGACACTGGGGCTTGGAGCACCCTGGGATGGTGGGAGGTGTCCCTGGTGGGGCTGGATGGGATTTAAGGTCCCTTCCCACCCAAACCAATCTGGGATTCTGGAGCCGGGCCCTGAATGTTCTCCTGGAGAAGGGATAATGGGAGGTGTCATGGATGGGGTGGGAGTGGGATGGGATTTAAGGTCCCTTCCCACCCAGCCCATTCCACAGTCCTGGTGCTGTAGGGTGCTGCCAGCTCCTGGCAGTGGGATCCTGGGCTGGAGCAGCCCCTCATCCCCGTTTTGTCCCCATCCCTGCAGAGGCCAGCCAGGAGATTTTCCGCATCGCCTCCATGGCTCCGGGCGCTCTGCTGCTGGAGGCGCAGAAGGAGTACGAGGTACATCCCCTTCCCAGAGAGCCCCCCCGGGCTGGGATCCCAAGGGATCTGTGTGCCAGGGGTTCCCATTCCCCTTTTCCTGCAGAAGGAGAGCCAGAAAGCCGACGAGTACCTGCGGGAGATCCGGGAGCAGCAGCTGCTCCCCGAGGCCGTGGGCCAGTGCATCGAGGCCGCGGGCTACGAGCACGAGCCCGACACCCAGAAATCCCTGCTGAGGGTGAGCCAGCAGCAGGAGGAGGGAGGATGAAGCTGAAGGATTTTCCCTGATTTTCCCCCCTGATCCCACAGGCAGCTTCCTTTGGGAAGTGTTTCCTGGATAAGTTCCCCCCGGAGGGGTTCGTGCGCATGTGCCAGGACCTGCGGGTCCTCAACGCCATCCGGGACTACCAGATCGGGATCCCGCTCACCTTCACGCAGTATCCTCCTGCCTGCAGTGGGGTCAGGGCCTTCCCGGGGCACCTGTGATCCCAAATGTGCCTTGACTGTCCCTACAGATACAAGCAGCTCACCATCGAGGTGCTGCTGGACAGGTGAGAGCCCCGGGAGCATCCCGAGCCTTCCCGTGGCTCCCATCCCAAATTCTCTGTGCCACAGTGTCCATCCTAATATCCTCATTTTGGGATATTGCATATCCCAAAATCCCCATCCCACATTCCCCATTCCAAGGTTCCCATCTTTCAATCCCTATCCCAAATTCCTCATCCCACCTTCTCCATCCCACAGTTCCCATCCCATTTCCATATCCAGGGGCTGAGCAGCTCCAAGCACTTGTGGATCCCTATAAATCCCGTCCATCCCACATTCCTCATCCCAAATTCCCCATCTCCCAATCTTCATCCCAAATCCCCCATCTCTCAATCCTCATCCCAAATCCCCCATCTCTCAATCCTCATCCCAAATCCCCCATCCCACATTCCCCATCCCACATTCCCAATCCCAGATTCCCCATCCCTCGTTCCCCATCCCAAACTCCCCATCCCACATTCCCCATCCCCCCTGTGTGTCCCCTGACCCCTCATGTCCCCCGACCCCTCCATGTCCCCTGACCCTCCTGGTGTCCCCTGTCCCCTCCATGTCCCCCTGTCCTCTCACGTCCCCTGATCCCCCCATGTCCCCTGATCCTCCCGTGTCCCCTGACCCTCCATGTCCCTGATCCCCAACATGTCCCCTTGACCCCTCATGTGTCCTGCTGTCCCCTCCATGTGTCCCCTGGCCCCTAATGTGTCCCCTTGACCCCTCATGTGTCTCCTTGACTCCTCTGACTCTCCTGGTGTCCCTGTCCTCTTGATGTTCCCTGTTCACCCGTATCCCCCTGACCCCCAGTGTGTCCTCTTGACCCTCATTCCCCTGACTCCTCCTGGTGTCACCTGTTCCCCCTGTTGTCCCCTGTCCGCCTGTGTCCCCTTTCCCTTCCATATCCCCCTGACCGCTCCATGTCCCCCTGGTGTCCCCTGTCCCTTTCATGTCCTCTGACACCCCTGGTTTCCCCCTGAACCTCTGTATCCCCCTGACCCCTCCATGTCCCCTGTTCCCCCTGTTGTCCCCTGTCCCCCTGTGTCCCCTTTCCCCGCCATATCCTCCTGACCCCTCCATGTCCCCCTGGTGTCCCGTCCCCCTCTGGTGTCCCTGTTCCCCCTGGTGTCCCCTGTTCCCCCGTATACCCCTGACTCCCAATGTGTCCTCTTGACCCTCATTCCCCAGACCCCTCCATGTCCCCTGTTCCCCCTGTTGTCCCCTGTCCCCCTGTGTCCCCTTTCCCCGCCATATCCCCCTGACTCCTCAGTGTCCCCTGTCCCCCCTGGTGTCCCCTGTCCCCCTGATGTCCCTGTCCCTGTGTCCCCAGGCTGGTCCTGCGCCGCCTGTACCCGCTGGCCATCCGCATCTGCGAGTTCCTGCGCCTGCCGGAGATGCAGGGCGTCAGCCGCATCCTGGCACACTGGGCCTGCTACAAGGTGAGGGGACACCCCGGGGACACCCCCAACCCCGCCTTGGGGACACCTGGGGACGCTCCTCGGTGTCCCCACAGGTGCAGCAGAAGGACAAGTCGGACGAGGAGGTGGCCCAGGCCATCAACCAGAAGCTTGGGGACACGGCGGGCATCTCCTACTCGGACATCGCCACGCGCGCCTACGACTGCGGCCGCGCCGAGCTGGCCATCAAGGTGGGCTGGTGGCCCGGGGAGGGGACACGGGCTGGCACTGCCACCCCCAGGTGACACCGCTGTGCCCTGCCCAGCTGCTGGAGTACGAGCCCCGGAGCGGGGAGCAGGTGCCGCTGCTGCTGAAGATGAAACGGAGCAAACTGGCCCTGGGCAAAGCCATCGAGAGCGGGGACACCGACCTGGGTGAGGGACACGGGGAGCCCTGGGGGGAAGTTGGGGTCTGGGGAGCCTTTTGGGGGTGTATTGGGGTCTGGGACAGCCTCTTGGGACCGTTTTGGGGAGCTCCTTGGGAAAGTAATAGGGTCTGGGGGAGCCCCTTGGGAGTGTTTTGGGATCAGGGGGAGCCTCCTGGGAACGTTTTGGGGTCTGGATGAATTCCTTGGGACCATTTTGGGGGATCTGGAGAGTCCCTTGGGACCATTTTGGGGTCTGGGAGAGCCCGTTAGGAACATTGTGGGGTCTGGGAGAGCCCTTTAGGAACATTGTGGGGTCTGGGAGAGCACCTTGGGAACATCTTGGGGTCTTTGGGGAGTCCCTTGGGAACATTTTGGGGTCTGGGAGAGCACCTTGGCAACATTTTTGGGTCTGGATGAATCCCCTGGGACCATTGTGGAGTATTTGGGGAGTCCCTTGGGAACATTTGGGGATCTGGAGGAACCTCTTGGGAATATTTTGGGGTCTGGGAGAGCACCTTGGGAATGTTTTGGTGTCTGGACGAATCCTTTGGGACATTTTGGGGTCTTTGGGGAGACCCTTGGGAATGTTTTGGGGTCTGGAAGAGCCTTTGGGGAGCGTTTTGTGGCCTTGGGGAGCACGTGGAGGATCGGGGGGCACAGAGGGGATTGGAAGGTGCAGGAAAAATCCCCACACAAAACCCTTCTGTCCCAAACCCCCTGTCCCCCTTGTCCCCTCCCCTGTGTCCCCTGTCCCCACAGTGTACACGGTTGTGCTGCACCTCAAGAACGAGCTCAACCGCGGCTCCTTCTTCATGACCCTGCAGAACCAGCCCGTGGCCCTGAGCCTGTACCGCCAGGTGAGCGCCCCAAAAACCCCTGAGCACCCCAAAACTCCTGAGTGACCCCAAAAACCCCCTGAGAGCACAGCCTGTACCACCAGGTGAGCACCCCCAAAACCCCTGAGCACCCCAAAAACACCCTGAGAGCACAGCCTATACCGCCAGGTGAGCGCCCCAAAACCCCTGAGCACCCCCAAAACCCCCTGAGAGCACAGCCTGTACTGCCGGGTCAGCACTCCAAAAACCCCAAAACACCCTGAGTGACCCCAAAATCACCCTGACACCACAGCCTATACTGCCAGGTGAGCGCCCCAAAAATCCCTGAGTGACCCCAAAACCCCCTGAGAGCACAGCCTGTACCACCAGGTGAGCGCCCCAAAAACCCCTGAGCACCCCAAAACTCCTGAGTGACCCCAAAAACCCCCTGAGAGCACAGCCTGTACCACCAGATGAAGGCCAGGGACCCCTCTGAAAAAAACCCTCTAAATCCCCCAAAACCCCTTGAACCCCCCCAAAAACCCCTTGAACCACCCCAAAAACTCCCTGAAACCCCCCCAAAACCCCCCAACCCCCCAAAAACCTCTTTAATCCCCCAAAAACCCTTTGAACCCTCCAAAAACCCCCTGAGCACCCCCAAAAAACCTTGAGGAGCTTTGAAGCAGAGACTTTCCCAAAACCCCCTGACCCCAAAGACGTCCCTTGACCCCAAGGTGTCCCCTTGACCCCAAAGGTGTCCCCTTGACCCCCTGGATGTCCCCCTGACCCCAAAGGTGACCCCAAACTCCCGTCCCCGCAGTTCTGCCGGCACCAGGAGCGGGAGACGCTGAAGGATTTGTACAACCAGGACGACAACCACCAGGAGCTGGGCAACCTGCACGTGCTGGGGGGCTACTGCCAGAAGGTCAGCGTTGGGATTGGGGATTTGGGATTTGAGAGGGGAACTGTGGGATTTGGGATGGGGGAATGGGGGTCTGGATGGGGGAATGTGGGGTTTTGGGGGGGGTTTTGGGGGTCCTCAGGGGGTTACCAGGAGCTGGGCAACCTGCATGTGCTGGGGGGCTGCTGCCAGAGGGTCAGCAGGGCTGGGGTTTGGGGTGGGGAAATTGTGGGATTTGGGATGAGGGAATGGGATGATTTGGGATGGGGGAATTGCAGGATTTGGGATGGGGGGAATTGAGGGATTTGGGATGGAGTGGGTTGTGGGATTTGGGGTGGATCTGGGAATTGTGGGATTTGGGATGGGGGAAATGGCAGGGGTTGGGATGTGGGAATGGGGCTCTGGGTGTGGGAATGGGGACTTGCCAGTTTGCACCCCAGGGCTGGGGGGACCATGCCCATCCCATGCCACGTGTGCCAGGTTTGGGATGCTGCCCAGGGGGTCAGGATCTATCCAGGGATCCCACCCAGGGAATGACGTCTCTGTGCCATGTCCCCGTGTCTGTGCCATGTCCCCGTGTCCATGCCATGTCCGTGCCATGTCCCCATGTCCGTGCCATGTCCCTGTCCCCATGCCATCCCCGTGCCATCCCCGTGCCATTCCCAGCGGATCGAGGGCCGCGTGGCCGCCCTGCAGAACGCCCTGGACGAGTTCTACAAGGCCAAGAACGACTTCGCTGCCAAGGTGAGAGTGCCCGGGGACACCGGGGACAAAGTCACCTGTGTCTGACCTGGGGACAAGGCTGGGACAGGGCTGGGGACCCCAAAGCTGGGATGGAGACTCTGGAACTGTGACAGTGACCCTGGGGCTGGGCTGGGGACACTGAGGCTGAGACAGGGACACCAAGGATGGAATTGGCACATTGGGGCTGGGACAGGGACTCCAAGGCTTAAATGGGGACCTCAGGGTTGGAATGGGGACTGTAGGCTGGGACAGCCACTCCAAGGCTGTGACAGAGCTGGAAAAGGGTGGGACAGGGCTGGGAAAGGCGCCTCAGGTTAGGATGGGGACCCTGGTGGTGGGATGGGGACATTGAGTCTGGGACAGGGACACCAAGGCTTGATTGGGGACCTCAGGGTTGGGATGGGAACTGTGGGCTGGGACAGCCACTCCAGGGCTGGAAAAGGGACTTCAAGGATGGGACAGGGCTGGAAAAGGGACCTCAGGTTGGGATAGGGACCCTGGGGCTAGGCTGGGGACATTGAGGTTGGGACAGAGACACCAAGGCTGGGCCAGGAACTCTGGGACTGGGACAGGGACACTGAGGCTGGGCTGGGGACACCAAGGCTGGATCAGGGACCTCAGGGCTTGTACAGAAACCCCAAAGCTGGGATGGAGACCCTGGAACTGTGACAGGGAGCCCAAGATTGGGACAGGGACCTTGAGGCTGGGCTGGGGACATTGAGGCTGGGACAGCCACCACAAGGCTGGGCCAGGGACCTCAGGGCTGGGACAGGGGACATGGAGGCTGGGCCAGGGACCCCGCAGCTGTCCCCGTGTCCCAGGCCACGGAGGAGCAGATCAAGCTGCTGCGGCTGCAGCGGCACCTGCAGGAGGAGCTGGACAAGCCCTACCTGGACCTGTCCCTGCACGACACCGTGGCCACCCTCATCCTGGACGGGCACCACAAGCGCGCCGAGCAGCTCTACCGGGACTTCAGGATCCCTGACAAGAGGTGGGCACGGGCTCTGGGGGGGCTGGGGGGGCTCCAGGGACAGCCCTGACCCCCCGTGCCCCTGTTCCCAGGTACTGGTGGCTGAAGATCAACGCCCTGGCCACCCGCGGGGACTGGGAGGAGATGGAGAAGTTCTCCAAGAGCAAGAAGTCGCCCATTGGGTACCTGGTGAGAGCTTGGGCTGTGTCAGTCACCCCCAAGTGTCCTCCCAGCATCTTCCTCCCCTCCCTGCCCTCCCATCATCTTCCTCCCCGTTCCAGTTCTCCCATCCCCTTCTACCCCTCTTGAGCTCTCCCATCCTCTTCCTCCCTTCTCCATCTCTCCCATTCCTGCTCTTCCACCGTTTTGCTTCCTTCTCCATCTCCCCATCCTCTTCCTCCCTTCTTCACCCACACCTTCTTCCCTCTCCAACCCTCCTATCCTCTCCCTCTCCTCCTCCCCTTTCCACCTCCACCATCCTTTTCCTCCTCTCTCCAACCCTCCCATCCTCTTCCTCCCCATTCCAGCTCTTTCACACCCTTCCCTCTCTGACCTCCCACCCTCTTCCTCCCTTCTCTATCTCTCCCATTCTTCCTTCCTTCTTCAGCCTTCCCATTCCTGCTCTCCCACCCTCATCATCCCCTCTCCAGCCCTTCCACTGTTTTCCTCCCATCCTTTTCCTCCTTCTCCAGTCCTTCCATCCTTGCATTCCCATCCTCTTCCTCCCCTTTCCACCTCCACTGTCCTTCTCCTCTCTCCAACCCTCCCATCCTCTTCCTCCCTTCTTCAAATCTCTCATCCTTTTCTTCCCCTCTCCATCTCCCCATCCTCTTCCTCCCTTCTGCCCTCCCATCTTCTTCCCTCTCCAACCCTCCCATCCTCTTCCTCCCCATTCCAAGTCTTCCACACTCTTTCCCACCCTCCCATCCCCTTTCTCCCCACTCTGACCCTCCCACCCTCTTCCTCCCCTCTCCAGCCCTTCCATCCTCCTCTCCCTGCCTCTCCCTGCTCTTCCTCACCTCTCCCTGCTCTTCCTCACCTCTCCCTGCTCCTCCTCCCTCCCCAGCCCTTCGTGGAGGTGGCGGTGAAGCACCACAACCGCTACGAGGCCAAGAAATACGCGCCCCGCGTGCCGCCCGAGCAGCGCGTCAAGGCCTTCGTCCTCGTGGGGTGCGTCAGGGACACCCAGGGACCCTCGGGGGACATCCAGGGACCCTCAGGGGACATCCCAGGGACCCCCAGGGGACATCCAGGGACCCTCGAGGGACATCCAGGGGACCCTCAGGGGACATCCAGGGACCCTCAAGGGCCATCCAGAGACCCTCAGGGGACATCCCGGGGACCCCCAGGGGGCATCCAGGGACCCTCGGGGTGTACATCCACGGGACCCTTTGGAGGGATATCCAGGGGACCTTCAGGGGGACGTCCAGGGGATCCTCAGGGGACATACACCCAGGGACCCTCAGGGGGACATCCCAGGGACCCTCAGGGGACATCCAGGGACCCTCGGGGGGGTACATCCTCGGGACCCTTTGGAGGGATATCCAGGGGACCTTCAGGGGGACGTCCAGGGGATCCTCAGGGGACATCCAGGCAACACTCGGGAGGACATCCATAGGACCCTCTTGGGGACATCGAGGGGACACTCGGGGGCTACATCTGGGGGACGCTCTGGGGGGATATCCAGGGGATCCTTGTGGAGACATCCTGGGAATCCTCAGGGGGACATCCAGGGGACCCTCAGGGGACATCCTGGGGACCCTCATGGGACATCCAGGGGACCCCCAGGGGACCCTCAGGGGGACATCCAGGGGAGCCTTAGAGGTACCTCCAGGGGACCCTTGGGGGGACATCCAGGGGACTCTCAGGTGGACATCCCGGGGATACTCAGGGGGGACATCCAGGGAACCCTCAGGGGTGACATCCTGGGGAACCTCATGGGACATCCAGGGAACCCTCAGGGGTGACATCCTGGGGACACTGAGGGGGAAGTCCACGGGATCCTCGGGGGGACATCCTTGGGACCCTCGGGGGGGACATCCAGGGGACCCTCATGGGGACACCAGGCTGTGGAAACACGCAGTGGGACTCCCTGTGTGGCAGCAGCGGGGATTTGGGGGTGACACCGTGTGGGGCTTTGGGGACGCCGGGAGCCGCCGGGGCGGTGGGACAGCGTTGAGAAGTGAGGGTGCCCCGTGTCCCCGTGCTGTCCCCACCCCGTGCTGTCCCCTGACGGCTCGCTGGTGTCACAGGGACCTGGAGCAGGCGGCCGAGGCGGCCATGGAGCGCAGGAGCGAGGCCGAGATGAGCCTGGTGCTGGCTCGGTGCTGCCCCGGCACCGACAGCGCCCTGGCCGACAGGCTCACCCGGGCACGGGCACAGCTCCTCAAAAAGTGACCCTGGGCACTCCGGGGACACCGCGGGACACCGCAGGGACACCCTGGGGACACCCCCATGGACACCACAGGGACACCACCAGGGACACCACCAGGATATCCCATGGACACTTCCAGGGATACCCCGTGGACACCCCCGGGGACACCCCCAGGACAGCCCATGGACACCACCTGGGATACTCCATGGACACCCCTAGGATACCGTAGGGACACCCCCATGGACACCCCCAGGACCACCCCCATGGACACCCCATGGACGCTCCCAGGGACACTGCAGGGAGACCCCCCCAGGACACCACAAGGACACCCCCATGGACACCCCGGGGACACCCCAGGACACCACAGGGACACCCCCGAGGACACCCCCAGGGACACCCCGGGGACACTTGGGGGGCTGGGTTTGGGGGCACCCCATGGACACCACCAGGGATACCCCCATGGACACCCCATGGACACCCCCGAGGACACCCCCAGCCCCCCCAGGGTGTCCCTGTCCTCTGGAAGCTGCTCCCGGCCTTGTCCCTGCTGGATGGATGGCAGAGGTGGCACCGCTGGGGACAGGGCTGTCCCCTCCCTGCGTGTGCAATAAAGAGAAGAGCTCCGTGTCCTGGGCCACCGAGGAGGGCGTGGGGGCCTTGGGGACACCGGGATGGTGGGAGGGGACAGTCGGGGACACAGCGGGGCTTCAGGAGCGGTTCCAGGGAGGGGAGGTCACCGGGTGTCCCCAAGGGTCACTTGGGGGGACATTGCTGGGGTCGTTGGGGGGAGGTTGCGGGGAGCTCTGGGCAGATATTGGGGGTGACACTGGGGGGACATTGGGGAGTTCCTGGGAGGACACTGGGGGGACATTTGAGGGGTCCCGGGGGGACATTTGAGGGGGACATTGTGGGGACATTGTGGGGGGGTCCTTGGGAGGACATTGGGGGGTACGTTGTGGGGGTCATTGGGGGGACATTGTGGGAGGCCCATTGGAGGGACATTGGGGAGTCCCTCAAGTGACATTGAGGGAGGTCCTTGGGGGTATATTGGGGAGTCCTTGGGGGGACACTGGTGGGTCCCGGGGGGACATTGTGGGGACACGGGGGGGGGTCCGTCCCCGCTCTATCTCGCTCGTCCGGCAGGGGGCGCCGCAGGGCCGGCGAGGCCCCGCCCCTTTTGCGTCACGTGCCGCTCCCCGCGCCGCCCCGCGGTGCATTGTGGGATCGCAAAGATGGCGGCGCTCAGCGCGGGCCGGGCGGCGGCGGCGGTGAGGGGGGGACGAGACAAGGGCGGTGAGGGGACAGCGGGCACAGCCCCGGGGACTGGGGACACACAGCGAGGGGGGACATCGCTCTGCGGTGGGGAATCGGGTTAGGGGCGGCGGGCAGGGTCAGGGGGGTCAAACGGGCTCTGACCTCATCCTTCTCTGGGCTGTGAGGGGTGAGGGGTCACTGAGGGCTTGGGGGGGTCCGTGAGGGGTCAGGCAGGGTCTGGGGGCGGTCAGACGGGTCTGGGGGGATCCGTGAGGGGTCATTGAGGGTTTGAGGGGATCCNGGGGTCAGTGAGGGGTCAGACGGGTCTGGGGGGTCCGTGAGGGGTCAGACGGGTCGGGGGGCTCAGTCTGGGGCACAGTGTGAGGTGAAGGCCGGCTGGGTTCAGTTTGGGGGTGCGGGAGGTTCAAGCTGGATTGTGGGGGTGTCGTTTTGGGGGTGACATTTTTGGGTCAGGGAGGACTTTAGGGGTGGGGGGCACCCCCTGAGGGGGCTCTCTGACCTGTGGCACCCCCAGGGCCTCCTGCGTGCCCAGAGCCTCGGGGCATGGCGGGGGCTGGGCACCTCGGCCACCCTCCTGCAGCAAGCCCAGGCCAAGGTGAGGAGGGGCTGGTGGGGCAAAGGGGGCTCAGGGGGGAACTCCTGACCCCCCAAACCTCCCTGAGAGGAGAGGGGGGGGTCGGAGACAAGGGGAAAAGGCCTCAGGGGAGGTTTGGGTGGGATATTGGGAAGAAGGGCAGAGGGGTTTTCACCCTGGGCATGTGGCACTTGGGGACACGGCCGGTGGTGGGGGGTCCCTGGGGCTTTTCCCAGCCAGGAAATTCCCTGATTCCATGGGAAATGTGACTGAGGGAAGGGCTGAGCCCCGAGGGTGACCTTGAGGCACTGCCCTTCCCTCAGCTCTGCCTCCTGGCATTTCACATTTCTGCCCTGGACATTTGATTCCAGCTTATTTAAAGCTCCCCATTTGTCACTCTCAGCTTTCCTTCCCTCCCTCCCTCCTTCCTTCCCCGTTCCCTCTGGGGTTTGGGGTTTCCCTGGGAATTCCCTGGGCTGGGTTTGGGGGGTTTGAGCTGGGAGCAGCTCCCAGCAGGGAATTCCGGGCTGGGGAAGGAGGGGAGGGATGGGAGGGACAGCCCAGGAGTGATCAGGGAGATTCTCCTGTGGTCTGGGCCACGAAAATGGGGCTTGGCAAAATTCCAGGAGCTCCTGAGGGCAGGGAAAAGGACTGAGGGGATTTGGGAACACCAGGCTGTGCTGGGATATTGGGGAAATTCCTCCTGGAAAGAGAAGGGGGGAATCCCCACCCTTGGAGAGATTTGGGTGGGATGTTGGGGAAATTCCTCCTAAAAATGGCTGTCCAGAATTCCAGGAGTTCCTTAAGGCAGGGAGAAGGAGTGAGGGGATTTAGGAGCACCAGGTTGTCCTGGGATATTGGGGAAATTCCTTCTGGAAAGAGAAATGGGGAGTCTCCATCCTTGGAGAGATTTGGGTGGGATGTTGGGGAAATTCCTCCTAAAAATGGCTGTCCAGAATTCCAGGAGTTCCTTAAGGCAGGGAGAAGGAGTGAGGGGATTTAGGAACACCAGGCTGTGCTGAGATTGGATATTGGAGAAATTCCTCCTGGAAAGAGAAATGGAGAGATCTCATCCCTGGATTTGGGTGGATTATTAAGGAAATTCTTGCTAAAAATGATTGTTCAAAATTCCAGGAGTTCCTTAAGGCAGGGAGAAGGAGTGAGGGGATTTAGGAACACCAGGGGATATTGGGGAAAATTTGATACTGGGGAAATTCCTCTTGGAAAAAGAAGGGGAGAGTCCCCATCCCTGGAGGGATTTGGGTTGGATATTGGGAAAATTCCTCCTGAAATGATTGTCCAGAATTCCATGGGATCCTGAGGACAGGGCGAAGGGGATTTAGGAACACCAGGCTGTGCTGGGATATTGAGGAAATTCCTCCTGGAAAAAGAAATGTGGAGACCTCCTCTTTGGAGAGATTTGGGTTGGATACTGGGGAAATTCCTGCTAAAAATGATTGTCCAAAATTCCATGGGATCCTGAGGGCAGGGAGAAGGAGTGAGGGGGTTTAGGAACACTGGGCCATGCCTGGATAGTGGGTTGGATATTGGGGAAATTCCTCCTGGAAAGAGAAGGGGGGAATCCCCACCCTTGGAGAGATTTGGGTGGGATGTTGGGGAAATTCCTCCTAAAAATGGCTGTCCAGAATTCCAGGAGTTCCTTAAGGGCAGGGCAAAGGAGTGAGGGGATTTAGGAGCACCGGGCTGTGCTGGGAGCTGCCGGGACTCCCTCTGGGCAGAGGCTGAGGTTGTGTCTGGAGCAGGACAAGGTCTCTCCGTGGTGTCGGGTGTGCTCAGGGCTGCTGTCACCCCGGGGTGGCACAGGGACAGGGACAGGGACAGCTCCGTGGAGGGCTGGCTTTGGGCCCCTCGGGACACGCTGGAGCGTGCCCAGGGAAGGGATGGATTTGGGGAGGGGGCTCAGCCTGGAGGAAAGGGGGTCAGGGGATCCCTGGGGCTCTGCACAGCTCCTGCCAGGAGGGGACAGGGACAAAGGGACACGGCCCCAGGCTGTGCCAGGAGAGGGTTGCATGTCCCCAAGGGTCCCCTGGGGGGACGTTTTGGGGATTTTCCTCCTGGGAAGGGCTGCCCAGCCCTGCTCAGCTGTGGAGTCCCCATCCCTGGGGGGTTTCCCAGCCCCGTGGATGTGACACTTGGGGACAAAGCTCAGTGGTGGCCTTGGCACTGCAGGGCTTTCCCAGGCCGAACATTCCGTGTCCCTGTGGGTGTGACGTGGGCCAGGTCCCCGGGGGGTCCCTTTGGGGATGTTTTTGGGGTGACCCCGCCGTGTCTCCGCAGTCCCACAGGGCTGAGGGGACATTCCAGGTGACAATGCTGCCGGGGGATGGCGTGGGCCCGGAGCTGATGCACGCTGTCAAGGAGGTCTTCAAGGTATGGCCTTGAAGGGACACCAGCAGCAGCTGGCCCTGAGTGTCCCTGCCTGTCCCTGAGTGTCCCTAAATGTCCCTGATGTCCCTGCGTGTCCCTTCTTGTCGCTGAGTGTCCCTGCATGCTCCTGAGTGTCCCTGAGTATCTCTGAATGTCCCTAAACGTCCCTGCCTGTCCCTGAGTGTCCCTAAATGTTCCTGCGTGTTCCCACATGTCACTGAGTGTCCCTGTGTGTCACTGAGCATCCCTAGATGTCCCTGGTGTCCCTGAGTGTCCCTGCATGTCCCTAAATGTCCCTGCTTGTCCTTGTGCCCCCTGTCCCCAGTGGTGCTGCCCACGGGCAGAGGGTGGGTCCCCTGTCCTGGAGGGATTTGGGATATTGGGATGATTGGACTGGGGATAATTTGGGATATTGGGAAAATTCCTCCTAAAAATGGCTCCCAGAGGAGAATCCCCATCCCTGGAGGGATTTACCAGCCCTGTGGATGTGACACTTGGGGACATCCCAAGGGGTGGCCTTGGCAGTGCTGGGGGTTTTTCCCAAGTGAAATATCCCATGGCTCCATCAGTGCCACTGAGGTGATCCCAGCTGTCCCTGAGCACGGCCCCGGCTGGCTCAGGGCTCCGTGTCCCCCTGAGGTGACCCTGGGTGGCCCTGGGTGGCCCTGTCCCTGTCCCAGGCTGGCAATGTCCCCGTGATCTTCGACGAGCACCACCTGAGCGAGGTGCAGAACACGGCGTCCGAGGAGAAGCTGGACCGGGTGGTGGACTCCATGAAGGAGAGCAAGGTGGCCCTCATTGGTGAGCCCTGTCCCTGTCCCTGTCCTGTCCCTGTCCTGTCCTGTCCCTGTCCTGTCCCTGTCCCTGTCCCCCCCAGCCCCGAGGCAGTGCTGACCCCTCAGGCTGTGCCAGGGGAGGGATTTCTGGGATATTGGGACAATTCCCCCGTGTCCTGCAGGGAAGATCCACACGCCCATGGAGTACAAGGGAGACCTGGCGTCCTATGACATGAGGCTCAGGTGAGGGGAGTTAATTAATTAATCATTAATGAGTTATGGGCGAGAGGAGAAGGCTGAGGGATTCTGTGTGGGCTGGGAAACAAAACCTTCAGTGGGACCCTGAGGGGTCCTGGAGAGGGGGTGACCCCAGCTGTGTCCCCTGGGACTTGGAAGAGACAGTCACTAGGGAAGAAAAGATTAATTAATGTTTTTATTAATGTCATTATTAATTAATGAGCTATTGGGAGTCAAAATTCTGTGGTCTGGAGCTGTTCCTGCTGGCTGAACCTGCTTCCATGGAAGTTCTGGAGATGGTGGGGTGGATCCCAGAACTCATCACTGGGAAAACCCTGTTAATTAATAATTAATGAGTTATTGGGAAGCAAAACTCCTGAGGGGTGATCCCTGGCCAGGAGCTGTCCCTGCTCGCCGTGGGGTCCTGCAGAGGGAAGCTGTGTCCCCTGGGACTTGCAGGGGACAGTCACTGGGGAAGAAAACATTAATTATTAATTAATGAGTTATTGAGTGGCAAAGCTCCCTAGCCTGGAGCTGTCCCTGTTGACTCATCCTGCTTCCCTGGAAGTTCTGGAGGTGGTGGGGTGGATCCCAGAACTCATCACTGGGAAAACCCCGTTAATTAATAATTAATGAGTTATTGGGAGTGTCCCCTGGGACTTGCAGGGGACAGTCACTGGGAAAAAATCCATTAATTAATAGTTAATGAGTTACTGGGAAGGGAAATTCCCGAGGGACCATCCCTGGCCAGGAGCTGTCCCTGCTCACCGTGGGGTCCTGCAGAGGGGGTGACCCCAGCTGTGTCCCCTGGGACTTGCAGGGGACAGTCACTGGGGAAAAATCCGCTAATTATTTATTAATGAATTATTGGGAGGCAAAACTCCATAGCCTGGAGCTGTCCCTGTTGACTCATCCTGCTTCCCTGGCAATTCTGGAGGTGGTGGATCCCAGAACTCATCACTGAGAAAACCCCGTTAATTAATAATTAATGAGTTATTGTGAGGCAGAATTCCCGAGGGACCCTCCCTGGCCAGGAGCTGTGGGGTCCTGCAGAGGGGGTGTCCCCAGCGCTCAGAGGGGACAGGGTGTCCCTGTCCCCAGGAGGAAGCTGGACCTGTTTGCCAACGTGGTGCACGTGAAGAGCCTCCCGGGATACCAGACCCGGCACAACAACCTGGACCTGGTGATCATCCGGGAGCAGACCGAGGGCGAGTACAGCTCCCTGGAGCACGAGGTACTGCCACCCACAGGGCACAGCTCCAGGCAGCCCTGCGAGCCTGGGGGGCTCCAGCAGGGCTGGAGAGGGGAAAAGAGGGAAAAGAACTGAGAAAAAGGGGAAAAGGAATGGTTGGATTTAAGGGATAGGGATCAGGGATGATAAAAGTAGCAGGCAAGGGCTGGAGGGACAGGACACAGGGAATGGCTTCCACTGGGAAAGGGGAGATTGGGATGGGATCTTGGCAAGGAATTCCTGGCTGGGATGGAATTCCCAGAGCAGCTGTGGCTGCCCCTGGATCCTTGGAAGTGTCCAAGGCCAGGCTGGATCCACCTGGGATGGTGGGAGGTGTCCCTGTCCATGGATGGGGTGGGAATAGATGGGATTTAAGGTCTTTTCCAACTTAAACCATTCCAGGATTGTGGAGCTCTTTTGCTCTGGGAGAGCTGGGAATGTTCTCCTGGAGAAGGGAAAAATCCTCAGAGTCCCTGGAGGGGCTCCAGGAGAGCTGCAGAGGGACTGGGGACAAGGCCTGCAG
The DNA here is from genome assembly GCF_017590135.1 of Pyrgilauda ruficollis. Taxonomy (NCBI): domain Eukaryota; kingdom Metazoa; phylum Chordata; class Aves; order Passeriformes; family Passeridae; genus Pyrgilauda; species Pyrgilauda ruficollis. The sequence goes on from NW_024524401.1 coordinate 59,834, forward strand.
GGACAGCACACAGGGAATGGCTCCCACTGGCAAAGGGCAGATTGGGCTGGGATCTTGGCAAGGAATTCCTGGCTGGGAGGGTGGGCAGGGGCTGGGCTGGAATTCCCAGAGCAGCTGTGGCTGCCCCTGGATCCCTGGCAGTGCCCAAGGCCAGGTTGGATGGATTTGGATCCACCTGGGACAGTGGGAGGGGGTCCCTGGGTGGGATGGGATCAGCTCCAAGGTCTCTCCAACCCACCCCATTCCCTGCTCGGCACTCTGGACCTGCCTGGAGCAGTGGAATTAGGGAATATTTTGGGACAGGAGCACACCCAGCCCCAGTGAGGAATGGGGTGGCTGCAGGGGGACAACGCCTGGCAAAAGGGACAGTGGCACATGGATTGTCCTGGGTTAACGCTGGCCAGGAATGGAGACACCAGCGGGGAGGAGAACTGGACAGAAAAGGCAAACCTGGGTTGAGATTAGAACAAATTAATAATTGAAACAAAATGGTGATGATGATGAGAAAAATTCAATAATTGAAACAAGATGATGATGATAAGAACAATTCAGTAATTGAAACAAAATGATGATGATAAGAACAATTCAATAATTGAAACAAAATTATGATGATGAGAACAATTTAATAACTGAAAAAAATTTGATAAGAAATATATAGTAATTGGAACAAAATTTTAATGATAAGAAATATTTGATTGAAAAAAATCACGATGGTAAGAATTAATAAATATAAATACGTGTAAGAATAATAGATATAATAATACATGTAACATATAATAAATGTGGTGAATAGTAATAATTAATGATAATGATAATAATAGTAGTAATAATAAATGTGATGATAAGGAGAGGAAAGGGAATATTAATAATAGCAATAACAATACTGATAAATGATGACAGCACTAGGGAAGGGAGGAGAGCGCAGGGCAGGACGGGTGCCGGGGCAGGACAGGTGCCAGTGCCAGGACAGGTGCCAGTGCCAGGGCAGGACAGGTGCCAGGGCAGGTGCCAGGGCAGGACAGGTGCCAGTGCCAGGACAGGTGCCAGTGCCAGGGCAGGACAGGGGCCAGGGCAGGTGCCAGTGCCAGGGCAGGCCGGGCTGGCCGTGCCCAGGCTGTGACCCCCTGTGCCCCCAGAGTGCCAAGGGCGTGATCGAGTGCCTCAAGATCATCACCAGGGCCAAGTCCCAGCGCATCGCCAAGTTCGCCTTCGACTACGCCACCAAGAAGGGCCGGGCCAAGGTCATAAGGAGGTGGCTGAGCTGTACCCCAAGATCAAATTCGACACCATGATCATCGACAACTGCTGCATGCAGGTGAGCCACGCCCCCCGGGCCACACCCCCGGGCTGGCCACGCCCCTGTGTCCCCATCCCTTGTCCCTGTCCCTGGTCCCTTCCCAATCCCCCCCTGAGGAGCTGGAACCTCCAAGGCTGGGCACACTGAGCCCACCTGGCCCCAGGGTTGTCCCCGTGCCAGGCAGGAGCCCCCCCAGCATTCCCAACATTCCCAGCACTCCCAGCTGTGTCTCACCTGGCCTTGCCCAGCCTGTGGCTCCAGGGCCATCCCAGTGCTGCTCCTGGGGGGAATTTGGGGACCTGGGTTCCTGCAGCCTCACTGGGGCTGGGCATGTTTCTATCCCTAAAAATTCCCCTTTATATCCCTAATAATTCCCCTTCACATCCCTAAAAACTCCCCCAGTCCCCTCCCTGCTGCTCCAGGCAGGTGTGCCAAGCATGGAATGATCTGGGTTGGAGACACCTGGGAGCTCATCCAGCCCCACACCCCTGGGAGCTCATCCATCCCCTCCACACCGGGGAGATCATCCAGCCCCACACACCTGGGAGCTCATCCATCCCCTCCACACCGGGGAGATCATCCAGCCCCACACACCTGGGAGCTCATCCATCCCCTCCACACCGGGGAGATCATCCAGCCCCACACACCTGGGAGCTCATCCATCCCCTCCACACCGGGGAGATCATCCAGCCCCACACACCTGGGAGCTCATCCATCCCCTCCACACCGGGGAGATCATCCAGCCCCACACACCTGGGCTCTGCCCCCTGTCCCAGGGTGGGGCTGAGCTTCCCCCCAGCTGTTCCAGGCCTCACTGCCCCATTCCCATTCCCATTCCCATCCCAGCTGGTGCAGAACCCCTACCAGTTCGACGTCCTGGTGATGCCCAACCTCTACGGGAACATCGTGGACAACCTGGCCGCGGGGCTGGTGGGCGGCGCCGGCGTCGTGCCCGGCGAGAGCTACAGCGCCGAGTACGCCGTGTTCGAGCTGGTGAGGAGGGGCATTCCGGGGGCATCCCAGAGGGGATTCCCAAGGCTGGCAGGGTGGGGTGATCCTGTCACCGTGCCCTGTGTCCCACAGGGAGCCCGGCACCCCTTCGCCCAGGCCGTGGGCAGGAACATCGCCAACCCCACGGCCATGCTGCTCTCGGCCTCCAACATGCTGCGGCACCTCAAGTACGTGCTGGGCTCTAAAGGGGGGTTTGGGGCGTCTGGGGGGGCTTCTGAGGGGCTGACCCCCTGTCTCCCCGTCTTTTCCAGCCTGGAATACCACTCCAACATGGTCTCGGACGCGGTGAAGAAGGTGATCAAAGGTGGAAAAGTGAGTGCGGGACAGTGGGTAGGGCTGGTGGTGCCTGGGTCACAGTCTCTGCTCTCTTCTTCCCAGCTGGAATTCTGGTTCTTCTCTTCTTCCCAGCTGGAATTCTGGTTCTTCTCCTCTTTCCAGCTGGAATTTTGGTTCCTCTCTTCTTTCCAGCTGGAATTCTGGCTCCTCTCCTCTCTCCAGCTACAATCCCAGACCCACAGCTGTGTCCAGCCCCTGTGGTCATGAGGGAGGGACTTCAGGCAGAGCTGGGGATCCTCCATGGCCTTGTCCCCATTTGGGTTCTCACAGAGCTCTCAGGGACCTTTCCACGTCCCCGTGTCCACCCCAGGTCCTGGCAGGGCTCTCAGGGATGTTCCACAGCCCCGTTCCCACCCCAGGTCCTGGCAGGGCTCCGGAGGGTCCCCGCTGTCTCTCTGCTGTCCTGTCCCCCTCCCGGCCGTTCCTCCGTTCACCAGCGCCTCCTTCCCGTTTCTCCCCTCCCTGTGTTGGATTTGCAGGTCCGGACGCGGGACCTGGGCGGTTACTCCACCACTTCCGACTTCGTCAAGTCCGTCATTGACAACCTGCACCCCAACTATGGGGCTTAGGACCCCCGGCAGCTCCCCCAGCGCCTCGGCCCCCTCCCCAAATGCCCTCCCAGCCCCCCAGTAACGCTTTACCCTTCCCCATCCCCCACAGGAGGCGGCCAGTGCAGATTTTGGGGTTTATGGGGTGGTTTTGGGGGATGGGGCAGTGCCCCTAAATCATAGGCAGCTCCTAGGGACATCGGGACCACCCAGCATGGCTCTGGAACCCCCATTCCCATGGGATCCCCTTTATTGGATTATCATTCCTGTGGGACCAGTGGGATTCTCGGATCCCTGTGAGAACAGGACCTGGGACTGTGGGACTCCCATTCCTATGGGGTCATTTTGCCTGTTGGACCGGTGGGATTTGTGGGATCCTTGTGAAAGCAGGACCTCAGACTCTGGAAGCCCCATTCCCATGGGATCCCTGTGACTGCTGGACCAGTGTGGGTGTGGGATTCTTGTGGGACCTCCATTCCCATGGGATCCTTGGAAATGTGGGACCAGTGTGATTGTGGGATCCCTGTGACCCCATTCCCATGGGACCAGTGTGACTGTGGGATCCCTGTGACCCCATTCCCGTGGGACCCATCCCATGCAGCTTTCAGCAATAAACAGGGTGATGTCCCCCACCCTCCACCCCCAAGGCAGCTGCTGGCACAGGGACCCCACGCAGGGACAATTCCAGGCGTGGGGTGACCCTGGAACACTCCAAACCTGGGAAGGGGTGGGGAGGTGCACCCTGTGCCCCCCAATCCATGGGAATTGGGGAGCTGCAGGGCTCTGATCCCACAACTGCTGTGCCCGGGGGGCCAGGCCCGGTGCCACCCCGGGCTGTGCCATCGTGTAACGCTCTGTATTCTGCTTTGCTAATAAAGGGTCCAACGCTTCCCTCCAGCCCTGCCCTGGGGCAGCTTTTGGGGTGCTGGGGCTGCTGAGCTGGGGGGGCAATGCTGAAACCAGAGCTCCAGCTGGAGTTTGGGGCACCCCTGAGCCGTGTGGGGCAGAGGAGTCACCAGCCCCTCTGCATGTCCCCAGGGCACAGGGACACTTTTGGGGGTGCAGAGGGCTCCAGGGAGCCCATCCCCAGTGTCACAGCCCAGCCTGGGGCTGGGGGGACCCCGCTTTTGCAGGTCCCCTGCTGGTCCCCCTAACCTCCCGTCTCCTTGCAGGTGCGCACGGCGGACATGGGGGGCTACTCCACCTCCATGGATTTCACCCAGGCTGTGATAGATGCCCTGGAGGTGCAGTGACCTCACCCCTGCCCCTGGCGACTCCAATAAAGTGGCCTTAGGTGTGACCGTGCTGCTGTCAGCGTCCCTGGGCCCGGGCAGGCTGCTGGTGACAGGGTGACCCCCGTGGGGACAGCCTGGGCACCCCCTGCCACGGAGCAGGACAGGAGGGATCAGCAACGACCTCAGCCCTTTATTGGGGTTTGGGCACCACGAGCGGGGCCTGGCCTGCACTGCACAGGGGACACGGCCTGGGGACAGCCCCACGCAGCACAAGGTCCCCAAGGAAGGGGACACGGCCTGGGGACAGCCCCGCGCAGCCCAGGACCCCAGGGAAGGGGACACGGCCTGGGGACAGCCCCACGCAGACAAGGTCCCCAGGGAAGGGGACACAGGGCTGGAAGTTCCACTCTGTAAGGCACAGTCCCGGGCTGCTGGTGGCCAGAGGGACTCACCCAGGCCACAAGGGGCTGTGACACGTTCCAAGTGGCCACGGTGGCACAGGACGCAGCTGGGGACACCTCGGGGTTGTGGTGTCTCCAGTGGCCACTCCTGGCTGCTGCCTGTCCGTCAGTCTGTCAGTCCATGTGCTGACTGCTCCCTAATCCTCCTCCGAGTCCCGAGCCACTGCCTTCTTCTTCTTCTTCTTTTTCTTCTTCTTTTCCTCCTCCTCCTCCTCTTCCTCCTCAGGCTCTGCCATGACTTTCCTTTTCTTCTTGGGCAATGGCTCCTCCTCTTCCTCCTCCTCCACCCCGTTCTCCTCTGGCTCTGGCTCTGACTCCTCTGGCTGCTGCTGCTTCTTTTTCTTCTTCTTCTTCTTGGCCCCCACGTCATTCTCCTGTGGGGAGCCCCACATCAGCTCTGACCCCATCCTCCCTCCCCTCATGGGGGGTACAGACATCCCCCTCACCATCAGGAGCATCCAGGACCCCCCAAAAGGGTCTCGCCCCCTCCCTCTCACCTCTGTCTCCATCACAGAGTTCTCTGCTGCCTCCTCAGCAGCTGCTGCCAGGGCTTCCAGCCGCCGCTTCTCCCTCTTCTTCCTCTTCTTCTCCTTCTTCTCCTGCCTCCTTTTCACCTCAGCCACCACCTCGTTGGCCTGGGGACACACAGGGGACGTGAGCCAGGGCAGGGTCCCAGCGTTTGTCCCCACACCTGGCCCTGGTCGGATCAGACTCATTAAATCAGTCTTTGGCCTCCACAGTGGGTCAGGATGGCACAGTGACATCACCTCCGACACGGGCCCTCGCCTTCATCCCCCAGCACCTCAGCATCACCCTCATCATCAGAGGATCTCACCTTCATCACCCTCATCATCTCCACCACCTTCACTGCCCCCACAGCTCCCATTCACAATCTCCATCCTCTGGTACCTCACTACTGCCATCTTCATCTCCCCCAGGACCTCACCTCCATCATCTTCACCGCCCCAACACTTTCATCACTTTCACCTCAACACCTCACCTCCATCTTTGTCTCCCCCAAGATCTCACCTCCTCTTCCTCCATCTCTCCCACTGCCTCCATTTGTCACCCTCACCACCCTTCTCCATCCCTCAGCATCCCCTCCTCCTCTTCCTCCTCACCTCCACCACGGCCTCCTTCATCACCTCCAGGTTCTTGCGGGGCGGCTCCCCGGTCTCGTAGAAGGCCAAGCGCTCCTCCACCTGCTCCCGCAGCTTGTCCCCAAAGACACTGGTGGGGACCTCTGCGGGGAGGGGACAGGGGGGGCTCAGCACTCACCCTGCACCCCCAAACCCCCTTGAGCCCCCCCGTGCTCTGCTCAGCCCACAGGAGTCACCATTCACCGCGGTGAGATGCTGTTGACGAAAAATGTTCCCATCACGGCAGAGCGGCCCTGAATCCCCCCGAGTGCCCTCCCCGTGCCCACCCGGGCACCGAGTGACAGTGCCCAGCACGTCTGTGCCCCCTAAGCCCCCCGCCCACCTGAGAAGCAGTCGATGCGCGAGGCAATGGTGCACTTGTTGGCCAGGTAGCGCGAGATCCGCCCCTTGTTCTTGGCGGCCGCGCGCCCGATGAAGGTGGAGTGGAAGATGAGCCCGTACTTGGGGGTGTTCCCCCGCGTCTTCAGCGCCCTGCGAGTGCCCAGGGTGTGGGGTCAGGACCCCCGAACGCCACCCCCACCCACGGACAGCCCCTCCCCAGCCCGCTGTGCTCCGGGGGTCGCTCAGACTGGGGCCGGCTGCTCACCCCCAGCGAGTCACAGCCGCGGCCCCGCGGCCGCCATCACCGCGACCGCCCGCGGTACCTGAACAGGGCCTTCTCGGCACCCAGGATCTGCACCGTCGACGCCGGGTACTTGGCCAGGTTGGTCAGGCTGCCAGCGTGAGAGATGAGGCGGGCGCCCACCTGGGGGACAGCACGGGGGGGTTACGGGTGGCTCCGAAGCCCCCAAGGGCAGGGAGAGTCCCCACGGGCCGCGGATCAGCAGTGGAAGCGTCAGCAGCGCAACTCAGTGGATTGACAGATTCACTCTGACATCATCTCCGCGGCTGGGCAGGGGACAGGGGGGTCTCTGGGGACACTCACCACCTCCCCGATGAGGGCTGACAGGCTGGGGGCCACCTGGCTCATCTTGGAGCGCAGGTACTCCTGCAGCCCCTTGCGGTAGTCGGACAGCGAGATGACGCGGCGGGAGAAGCTCTCGATGTTGATGAGGTCCAGGGGGGAGATGTCCATCCCTGGGGGTGGCACCGGGTGAGCGGCAGCACTGGGCACGAGGCCAGGCCCCCCCGAGCCCCTCAGAGCCCCCCTCACCCATGGAGGAGCGCGAGGCCTCCAGGATGGCCTGGGCCTTGGCGCTGTCCATGACGATCTCCTCCAGCCCCTCCAGGCTCTCCTCGCTCAGCTCGCGGCGGTTCCCGATGAATTTGGCCACCCGGCAGTACATGGAGTTCTCGGGGACGATCTTGATCAGCTCGGGGAAGTGGTACCCGTACCACTCCCTGCGGGGACAGGACACGGTCACTGGTGCCACCCAGGCCCCACCCCAGCTCTGTGCGTCCCCAGGCCACCCCACCCTGTTCCCAAGTGTCCCCCTGGTCCACGCCGTGGCCCTGTGGCCCGGCCAGTGGCCCCTGGGGAGCTGCTGTCCCTCCCCGGTCTGTACAGGCAGCTGGAGCAGCGGCAGCTGCCTGTGGTAAGCATGGGGAGGGAGGGAGGGAGGGGGACCCCCAAAAACCCTCTAAACCCCCCAAAACCTGTCCCCACTGACCGGACACGCATGGAGAAGGTGTTGATGTCCTTGTCCAGCTGGTCCAGCAGGCTGATGGACTGGATGATCATGTTGTCCACCCGGTGCACGTTGAACTTCACCTTGGCCCGGGAGTAGCTGTGGCCGAGCCCCAGCTGGGCCTTGGCCGCCGACTGCGCCGTGAGGCCCCGCACCAGCGCCGGGAAGTGCAGCCGGATCCCTGCGGGGACACGGGGTCACCACGGGGGGACAACGGTGCCACCGCACGGACACTGAGCTGCCACCACGTGCAGCCCCAGGGACGCCGCACAGCCACGGCACCGGGTCCCCCCCGCTCCTCAGCCCTCCCAGGTGAATCCCGACTGAAGCAGGAGCCCACCGAGATGTCCCTTGTCCCCTCTGTCCCCGCTCACCTCGCATGAGCTCGGCCACGACGCCCCCGGTCTGGCACTGCACCCCCAGCTCCTCCAGCACCGCCGCGCCCATCTTGGCATCGCCCACCCCCAGCAGCACCTTCTTCCTCTTGGGGGGCAGCGCCGTGTCCAGCAGCAGCCGCAGGTCCTCGTGCAGGACTCCTGCGGGACACGGAGGGCTCAGGGCGGCCCGGGGGTCCCCGCGGGAGGGGGGTCCCGGTGTCCCCGGCCCCGCGCTCACCCTCGGACACGGCGTTCATGTTCTCCAGCGCGCTCTGCGCCGAGCGGAACGGCGAGAACGCCACGAGCTTCACCACGTTGTGGAACTTGCCCAGCGTGAGGACGCTCTCCTCCACCTGCGGGGCAGCCGGGGCGGGGCGGGGGCTGCGGTCAGCCCCGGGCACCGGGAGCGGCCCCGGCAGTGCGACCCCCCCGCCACCTCGGGCCTTCCCCGGGTTCCCGCCCCGCTCCTTCCACCTCTCTCCATCCCCGGTGTCCCCTCCTGCCCGCCCCTGTCCCTCCCCACGCCGTTCCCAGCCTCCCTCTCCCCGCTCCGCTCCCGTTCCTCCCGGTCCCCGCTCCCGCCGGTCCCGGTGCCGTACCTGCGGCAGGAGCAGGCCGATCTCCTCCACCTCCCGCACGGCGAACAGCGCGTACCCGGCCGCATGTTCGAACAGCACGTGCAGCAGCACCTGCGGCACCGAGGGCTCCGCTCACCGGGGGCGCCACCGCGGCCGCGCTCCCGCCCATCCCCGCGCCCGCCGCCCCCACGCGGCTGCCCCGGCTTCCCTCCGGCCCAGGCCCGTCCCGATGCGGTCGGAGGGGGCTCCTGGGTCCCTCCCCGCTCCCGATGGCGTCGGATGCGACGCGGGCCCGACCCTCACTCACCATCGTCCTGCCGCCACCGCCGCCGTCCGGAACTGACGCATTGTCCACGCCGGAACCCCTCCTCGTCCCGCCTCCACCAATCAGCGCCCACTGCACCGCGCCCTCCGCCAATCACCGCGGGTCTCCCTCGATGGGCCCGCCCCGCAGCCAATGAAGCAGAGGACGGGCTGACCCCGCCCCCTCAGCGGCGCCTACCAATCAGAGCCGGGATGGGGCGCTCCCTCCCGCCTTTTCCTGCGCGCCGGCCAATGGGAGACGCGCGCGCGCGCCCCGGCCCCGCCCCTTCCCGCGCAGGTCGGTGCGCGCGCGGCCGCACGTGGCGGGACCCGGCACCCCCCGGTGTCCCCCCGGTGTCCCCCCGGTGTCCCCCTGTCCCCCCCTGTCCCCCTCTGTCCCCTGCGGGGGCGCCCAGAGCGCTCCCGGTCCCCTCCTGGGACCCTCAGTGCCCTCCAAGTGTCCCCCCGGTCCCACCCGGGACCCCCAAATGTCTCCCGGTGCTCCCGGTGCCACCCCAGGATCCCCAAATGTCCCCGTGGTTCCACCCCGGCGCTCTCTGTGACCCCCGGGGTCCTCAGTCCCCTCCGGGACTCCCAGTGCCCCTCTCGGGTCCCTCCTGTGACCCCCCGGTCCCCATTTATGCTCCCCCGTGTTCCACCCGAAGCCCCTCGTGTCCCCTCCCGGTCGGTGCCCGGTTCCAGGCGCAGGAAGCGCGTCCAGGGAAGTTTTATTGGATGCCAGGAGCACGGGGGGGCCGCAGCCCCGGTCCCGGGGGGGTCCCGGGGGGGTCTGTAGTGTCCGAGAGCAGCGCGGGGGGCCCGGATCCCCCCGGGGGAAGCGGCTCCGGCTGCCACCCGCGAGTGGGGCCGGGCTGGGGGGGGACACGGAGAATCCCAAGGGAGGGGACAGCGGGCCGGGGGTCCCTCGGGGGCGGCTCAGGCGACGAAGTGCTGGCGGAGGTGCTGGAGCAGGTCGGGGGTGAGCAGCACCCGGTGCGCCTGGCCGTGCCCCGGTGCGCACGGGATCGTCACCCGCCCGCACAGCGCCGGGCCCTGCGCCTGCTCCTGCTTGGCCTGCGGGGACAGAGCCACCCTCAGAGGGTCCCCAGGGGGGCACCCGGGGTGGCACCTGGTGGCTGGTGTGGGTCACAGGTGCTGGGGTGGAGCAGGGGGTCCTTACCCGTCCCATCCCGTGGGAATGGGGGAGCCCTCGGGATTGGAGTTTGTCAGAACAGGGGGTCCCTCGAAATTGGGGATCAGGAACAGGGGTCCTTGGGATGGATTGGGGTCCCTCAGGATTGGGGGTTCCTTGTGATTGGGGTCCCTCAGGACTGGGGATCTCTTGTGATTGGGGTCCCTCACTACAGGGGATCTCTTGAGATTGGGGTCCCTCAGGATTGGGGGTTCCTTGGGACTGGGGTCCCTTAGGAATAGGGTTTTTTGTAACCGGCGTCTCTTGGAATTGGGGTCCCTCAGGATTGGGGGTTCCTTGTGATTGGGGTCCCTAAGGATTGGGAGTTGCTTGGGCTGGGAGGCCCTCAGGATTGGGGGTCCTCAGGAATGGGTGTTTTTGTTTAGGCATCTCTTGGAATCAGGGTTCCCTCAGGAATGGGGGTCCCTCAGGATTGGGGATTCCTTGGGATTGGGGTCCCTCAGGATGGGGCTCCTCAGAGCTGGGGGTCCCTCAGGACGGGGCTCCTCAGAGCTGGGGGTCCCTCAGGACGGGGCTCTCACCTTCAGGAAGGAAGAGGACGGGAAGGTGCCGAAGGTGGTGGAGACGCCGGCGCCCGGCTGCTGCTGAACCATCTCCCGCAGCGTGTCGTCCTGGGGGCACAGCAAGGTCACCCCAAAATCCACCCCGGGGGGACCCTCATCACCCCCCAGAGCCCCTCACCCACCCTACCGAGCCCTTGCCCACCCTGGGCAGGAATCAGAGGGGTCAAACCCAACTGTTTAGGGAAGGGAATGGGAACGGGCAGCACTTTGTCCCCTCACTGCCACCAGATGCCACCAGCCCCAGCCTGGGGGCTTGAGTGCTGGGCTGGGGGTGCCACCAGGTCCCCCAGGCTGGAGAAGACCCTTCCTCACCTTCAGGGCATCGATGGAATTCTTGAGGGCACAGAGCCGGGCTGTCTGCTCCAGCAGCCGCGCTGACGAGCTCCTCGCTGCGGACAACGGGAAGGGAGGGATGGGCCGGGGGGACACGGGCACAGCTGAGCACTGTGACCCCTCAGGCTGGCACCGGCTGGGTTTTGAGGGGTTTGACCTCCTCAGGTTAGTACCAGGTGGGTTTTGGGGGGTTTGACCTCCTCAGGTTGGTACCAGGTGGGTTTTGGGTGGTTTGACCTCCTCAGATTGGTACCAGGTGGGTTTTGGGGGGTTTGACCTCCTCAGGTTGGTACTGGGTGGGTCCTGGGGGGTTTGACTCCCTCAGGCTGGTACCAGGTGGTTTTGGAGGGTTTGACCTCCTCAGGTTAGTACAGGTGGGTCCTGGGGGGTTTGACCTCCTCAGGCTGGTACCAGGTGGTTTTGGAGGGTTTGACCTCCTCAGGTTGGTACCAGGGGATTTCAGAGGGTTTGATCTCCTTAGGGTGATACCAGGTGGGTTTTGGGGAAGGTCTGACCCCCTTGGATTAGTACCAGGGGGATTTCAGGGCTTGGGGGGCTCCCCAGCAGGGAGAGGCTGAGCCACCCGGAGCAGCTCATCCCCTGGACACTGAGCCACGTGTCCCCAACACACCAATGGCCCTGAGAGGGGACAGGGATTGGCACTCAACCCAAACACCCCAAACCTGCCAGCAGAGCAGATCCCACCCCGCAGCGAGCCCTGCTCCGGGTGGCACATCGCTGCCAGTCCCTCTGTGGGCACAGGGACAACACAGAGGTGCCACAGACCCTCCCAAATCCCAAGGAATGTTTTTGTAGGACCTACTGGATTTGCTGTGCCTCATGTCCACCACCTTGGCGTTGGCGCTGAGCTGGTAGAGGGTCTCCAGCAGCTGCGTGGTCTTGCGGTAGAGGCTCTGCGTGGGCAGCCCCTCGGCCGGGCGCTCCCGGGCCACGGCCACGCGTGGCACCTGCAGCGGGGCCAGGCTGGCCAGCTCCATCTTCATCTGGGCACCCTGGCATCCGCGGGAAACCAGAGTGAGGGCACGGGAAACGGGGAGAACGCCGGGAAAAGGCAGCGGGGAGGAGAGGCCGGGTGGGAAAAACAAGGACAGCAGGGGTGGGAGCAGGGACGGTCCCCATGGGTGTCCCTTGCACGTGGGGCTGGTTGGTATGGGAGGTGTTAATGAGCTGCTCCATCCCGTCCATGAATTAATATCCATCAGAATTAATATCCATTAGAATAGTTGGTTAATTGGGTTATCGGCTGCTGTGCCCCGTGGGGTGTTCATTAATCAAACAATTGATCAATCTATCAATCAATCAGGTTGTGGCATCTGCACCGAGGGGACCCGGGCTGGCAGGGACATCAGCAGCAAGAATTAATATCCGTTAGAATAGTTGGTTAATTGGGTTATCGGCTGCTGTGCCTCATGGATGTTCATTAATCAATCAATCAATCAGTCAATCAGGTTGTGCCAGTGGCATCTGCACCGCGGGGACCCGGGCTGGCAGGGACATCAGCAGCACCCCCAGTTCCACCAGCATTCCCAGCTCCCAGTGCTGACCCTGCTCCCAGCCCCTTCCCCTGGAGCACTCCACACGAGAGCCTGTTCTCCAGCTCATCCCATATCCCACCGGGATCCCATCCCACAGGGACCCCCTGCCGCTCCCCCAGACCTTCCCACATGGATCCCATCCCACATGGATCACACCCCTTGGGGATCAAATCCCACATGGATCACATTCCACAGGGATCACATCCCACAGGAATCCCATCCCATGGGGATCCCATCCCACAGGAATCCCATCCCATGGGGATCCCATCCCACAGGAATCCCATCCCACAGGGACCCCCTGCCGCTCCCCCAGACCTTGAGCAGGTTGTTCTCGTTCTTGAGGTGTTTCAGGGAGAGCTGCAGGGCGTCGATCTGCTGCAGCAGGAGGGGGGAATCCTTCACCTGCACGGGTCCGGAGCCGCCTCCCGGCACCTGCCCGGCACCAACCCCTGCGGAGGGCGCTGCCATCAGCACTGCCACCGCGAGGGGCACAGGGCACGGCCTGCTGTCACCAACACCTCCCTGGAGAAGTCCCACCAGCTCCCAGTGCCCCTTCCCAAGGCTCTCCAGCTGGGGGTCACCCCTCTCCACATCCATCACAGTTCCATGCTCATCCCTCCCTTCCCAGCCCCCCTGGAGCCACCAGGGCCAGCAGCCTCCAAGCAGGACCTGGATCCTTCCCTGGCTCCCAAACGGAGCTGTGTCCCAGGGTTTGGGTGTCCTGGGATTTCACTCCCCCCATGCACTGGGGCTGCATGCAGGGTGTGTCCATACCTCGCTGCTGTTCCTCTGCAGCACAGGGAGAGGGGCCAGGAGAGACAAGAAAAATCAGGATTAAAGCCCCGGATTGGGCAGGAGAGGAGCTGTGGCTGGAGCAGCTCTGGGCTGCCACAGCTGGGACTGACCCCATTCCCAGCAGCTGGGAGTGACCCAAGCAGGGCCCCTGCAATGCTCCCCCAGAGCCAGGGGCTTGGCACAGAGCTCCCAGGCTGCTCCTGCTCCTTTGGGAATGAGAATGTGCCAGCAACATTCCTGGGAGCCAGGACTGGGAATATGGGACAGGCTGTAGCTCTGTGAGGGTCAGGAGCTGCTGTGGGAGCACCATTCCCCAATTCCTGGCCACACATCACCCCTGGAGCTCCTGTGGCAGGAGGACACCCCAGCCCCATGTCACTCACCTCCGGCGATGCCGGACACGATGGAGGCCACGCCCGAGGCCGGGGCCCCCCGCAGCCCCTCAATGGTCCTCTTGGACTGGTTGTTCAGGCGCTGCTTCAGCTCCACCTTCTCCGACTCCAGCTGGTCAATGTCAGCCTGCAGAGCGTCCATGGTCTCCTCAAACTCCCTGGGAAGAGCACACAGAGGGATGCTGCTTGTCCAGGACCCCTTATCCTGCCCCTCCATCCCCTGTCCTCAGTCCCTCTCCAGCTCTCCCGGAGCCCCTTCAGCCCCTGGAGCCTCCCTTCTCCAAGTGAGCATTCCCAGCTCTCCCAGCCTGGCTGCAAGCAGAGGGAATCCAGCTCTTGGAGCAGCTCCGTGGCTTCCTCTGGATGAGCTCCACCAGCTCCACACTCCCATCCCCGTTCCAAACTCACTTCTCCTTCTTTTTGAGCAGCGTCTGGGTCTCATCCAGCTTGGTCTGGATCTTTTCCACGCGGTCATCCGCGTCCTTGGACGCGCTGTCCAGCTTCTTCTCCAGCAGGCTGAGCCGCACGTTGGCCTCGCTGAGCTCCTCGCCCTGGAACAGCAGGGAGGGAATCAGGGAGCTGGGGGAGCCCCCAAATCACCAACACCCATGGCTGGAACCCAGAACAGCTCCCCAGAGTCCCCAAATCACCAGCACCCATGGCTAGAACCAAGAACAGCTCCCCTGAGTCCCCAAATCACCAACACCCATGGCTGGAACCATAGCTGGAACCCAGCTCCCACCCTGTGCACCCCAGAACACGGTGGGGGCAAGATCTGGATGGCAGCACCTCCTTGCCCATGGGAAAAACATCCCCAGGAGATCTGGATGGGGCTTGGTATCAGCATCTCCATAGGTAGGAAGTCACCAGGAGTGTGGAGGTGAATCCTACAGCAGCCAGGAGGTGGGGACGGGTGAGGGATGGGCAGGGATCAGTGAGGGACAGGCAGGGATGGGTGAGGGACAGGCAGGAATCGGTGAGGGACAGGCAGGGATGAATGAGGGACAGACAGGAATCGGTGAGGGACAGGTAGGAATTGCTGAGGAGGAGCCAGGAAGGCAGGGAGCAGTGAGGAACACCTCACCTTGATCTTGAGGGACTTCTTCAGCTCCTTGATAACCGTCTCCCTGTCCTCCAGCTTCAGCCCCAGCCCCTCGGCATCCGTGATCTCCGCCCGGAGCGCGGCCGCACGGAGCTCCGCTGGCGGCGTGGGCTGGACCAGCAGGACAATCAGGATTTCAGGAAGAATCCCAGACACCACAGCTGCCCAACTCCCTGTGCTGGTCACCCACAGCCTGCTGGTGACACAACAGAGCCCAACCCACCTTGTTCTGCGGGCGGTCGGCGTCGTACTCGCCCTCCTGCATGGCCGTGGCCATCTTGTTCATGGTGGCCATGAGGATGCTGCAGGACTGGCGCAGGCACTCGTAGGGATTGATGCCCTGGGAGCCGTAAATCTGGGAAGGACAGGAAGGACCTGGCTGGTGGCCCTGGGCTGGACTCACTGCCCCCAACCCACATCCCACAACTGGTGTTTCCTTCTGATGTTTAAGGATGTCTCCCTGATGTTTAAGATGTCCCTCTGATGTTTAAAATGTCCCTCTGATATTTAAGATGTTCCTCTGATGTTTAAGGATGTTCCTCTGATGGTTAAGGACATTTCTCTGATTTTTAAGGATGTCCATCTGATGTTTAAGATGTCCCTCTGATGGTTAAGGTGTTCCTCTGATGGTTAAGGACATTTCTCTGATTTTTAAGGATGTCCATCGGGTGTTTAAGATGTCCCTCTGATTTTTAAGGATGTCTCCCTGATGTTTAAGGGTGTCCCTCTGATGGTTAAGGATGTTTCTCTGATTTTTAAGGATGTCCCTCTGGTGTTTAAGACTCATCCTTAAAATCCACATCCAACACAAAACCTTCACTTCCATCAACAAATCCAACCAACAAAATGCAGAAAAAATTCCACACGCAAAAATCCAAGTAACACCAAACAGAAGAGGATGATTTACATCAAATCCACCCTTTGTCCCTTCACCATAATTACACCAAAATCCAGAGACACCACATCCACTGTGTGCAGGGAAAGAGATGGAAAAGGCTCTGGAGAGCTGAGGGGGCTCAGCCTGGAGAAAAGGAGGCTCAGGGGGGACCTTTCCTCTCTCTACAAGAATTCCCATGATCGTTCCACCCTATGGAATGTGGGAATATGGATGGGACACCCCACCACACCTGGCAAAACCCCAGCACAGATCAGAGATCAGGGGATCAGGGAGACCCTGAAGTCTCAGGGACAGCACAGGGCAAGGCACCATGCATGTGTCGCATTCCCTGGCCATGTTCCACTTGGGAATGGTGGGAAGGGTGTCCCACCTGGGAATGGTGAAGGATTTTCCACCTGGGAATGGTGGCAAGGATGTTCTACCTGGGAACGGTGAAGGATGTCCCACTTGGGAATGGTGGGAAGAATGTCCCACCTGGGAATGGTAGGAAGGATGTTCTAGCTGGGAATGGTGGGAAGGACATCCCACCTGGGAATGGTGAAGGATGTTCCATGTGGGAATGGTGAAGGATGCCCCACCTGGGAATGGTGGGAAGGATGTTCCACCTGGGAATGGCGGGAAGAATGCCCCACCTGGGAATGGTAGGAAGGATGTTCTAGCTGAGAATGGTGGGAATGGTGGGATGTTCTACCTGGGAATGGTGAAGGATGCCCCACCTGGGAATGGTGGGAAGGACATCCCACCTGAGAATGGTGAAGGATGCCCCACCTGGGAATGGTGGGAAGGATGTTCCACCTGGGAATGGTGGGGAGGATGTTCCACCTGGGAATGGTCCCACCTGGGGGTGTGAAGGCTGCCCACCTGCTCGCTGACTTTGAAGGCCAGCTCCTCGAGGCGCGGGGCCGGCAGCCCCTCGTTCTCGGCCAGCAGTGCGATCAGCTGCGCCCCGGCCGCCGCCACCTCCTGCAGCACGGCCACCACCCACGTCAGGTGCTTCCGGCATTCCAGCAGCGTGTCCGACACCTGGCAGGGCAGAGCGGGAGCAGCGGGAATGGCACGGACACGTGGGCTCCTGGAGTCCACACGTGCCCTGGAATTGTCACCAGGATTGGGGGAAATAAGGGGAAGATGAAGGGAAACCGGTCCTGGGTGTGAATCCAGGTCTCTATCAGAGATGGGAAGAAAAAATGCAGATGCCAGCTCCATTGTGTCCAGGGAAGGAGCTCCAGGAGCAGCTGAGGGAGCTGGAAAGGGGCTCAGCCTGGAGCAAAGGAGGCTCAGGGGGACCTTGTGGCTCTGCACAACTCCCTGACCGGAGGGGACAGCCAGGGGGTGGATTTGGGATCTTATCCCAGGGAACAGGGATGGGAGGAAAGGAATGGCCTCAGGCTGGGCCAGGTTGGATATTGGGAAAATTCCTCCTGGGAAGGGCTGTCCCACCCTGGCACAGCTGCCCAGGACAGGGGGAAGTCCCCATCCCTGGGGGGGATTTAACATCCACGTGGATGTGGCACTTGGTGGCACATGGTCAGTGATGGCCTTGGCAGTGCTGGAGCATGGTTGGACTCAGGGATCTCCGAGGGATTTTCCAACCTAAACCAATCCCTGATTCCATGATCCCAGCTCAGCTTGCACCACTTCCCTCTGCCCTGAGCTGCTGCCCAGCTTCCCCGGGGTGTTTGCTGCCAGCCCAGTGCATCCCACAGCTCCCAGTTTGTGCCTGAGGGGTGTCCCTGTCCCCTCACCTGTGCTCCAAAGCCCAGGGCCGCCGGAATTCCCGGCGCGTCCGTGCCCGGCATGCGGCGCCGGATCTTCTTGCAGAACTGGCGGATGTCACTGCACGACGTCTCCAGGTCCTTGAGCAGGATGGCCAGGTCGGCCGCCTCCTGCCCGGCCTGGGGACACAGAGGGACCTCAGAGGGACATGGGGACACAGAGGGGAACAGGGAGAGAGGGACCTAGAGTGACCTCAGAGGGACACGGGGAGAGAGAGGAACCTTAGAGGGACATGGGAACAGAGGGACACGGGGACACAGAGGGACTTTAGAGAGAGGGACCTCAGAGGGACATGGGGACACAGAGGGGAACAGGGACAGAGGGACCTAGAGGGATCTCAGAGGGACACGGGAACAGAGGGACACGGGGACACAGAGGGACCTTAGAGAGAGGGACCTCAGCGGGACAAGGGGACACAGAGGAACTGTAGACAGAGGGACCTCAGAAGGTCACAGGGAGAGAGAGGGACATGGAGGGACCTCAGAGGGACACAGAGTGACAAGGGGACACAGAGAGACCTTAAGCAGAGAGAGCTCTGACAGACACAGGGACAGAGAGGGACCTCAGAGGGACATGAGAGACAGGGAAGGATCTCAGACAGAGGGACAAGAAGGGATCTCAGACAGAGGGACACGGGGACAGCAGGAAGCTGGCATGTGCCCAGCCATCCTGGCAGGTGCTACCTGGAGGAAGATCCTACCTGGAGGAAGATCCTACCTGGAGGAAGGCCCGCAGCCGGCACACCTCCACCCCCATGCAGTCCAAGGCACTCTGGGTGAACTGTGGGCACAGGCACAGGGACGCTCAGCACAGGGACAGGGACAGGAGGGGTCCCAGGGCACACTGGGGCTTCAGTCCCAGGAATTCCAGGATGGACCCTGCCACCACCCCAGGATTTTCAGGAGCAGGGGAAGGGGCTGAGGCAGTCAGGCTATTCTTGGTCTGTTTTGGATTTATCCAGGGGTGCAGGATGCTGGTTCTTCCCTTGGGAAATCGGGGATACAGCCCCCACCCTGAGACAGGAGCGTCTCCACATTCCCACTCCTGCTCTTCTCGTCCCCATGTCCCCACTCCCTGACCCCACTGCCACCACTGGGGAAGAGTGGCTGGACTGGGGAGTGGCAGCAGGGACATTTCCCCTCCCACAGGGATCGTGGGGGACACAAAGGTGGAAAAGAGGGATCAGGGAAGGGCTGTCCCCACTCACCTTGATGTGGTCGGCCAGCTGCAGGGTGCAGTCCTCAGCCTGGTCGGCCAGGTGGATGCTGTACAGGTGCTGTGGGAATGGCAGGATCAGCATCCACATGGAAAAAATCCAATTTGGGAACACTCAAAAAGACCCCCAAATTTTGAGGGTTTGGGCCATTTTTTAAATGGAAGTAACAACAGTGCCCTAAAAGAGCTGGGGGTGCTTAATTCCACAGGTGAGCAGCGTGGAAGGAAGAAATGTGTGGTGGGAGAACCACATCCCCCAAGGACACAGAGCAGGGGACACAGCCACAGTCACCTGAGTGACAACACCCAAAGGAAAGAGCTGCCAAAAGGAGCTAAATCCCAGCTGCTCCATGTCCAACAGCTGAGGTGGCACCTGCCCCCAGTGTCACCTGCCCCCAGTGTCACCAGCCCCAGCCCCACCTGGTAGTACTTGATGGCTTTGGTGAGCGGCTCCACGTTGACGGTCTCGTCCAGCTGGTCCTTGTGGAGCAGCTCGATCAGGAAGTCCAGGGAGCGCTCGTGGACGCTCATCTCGGGGTACAGGGTCCCCACCTTCTTGTAGACCTCCACACTGCAGCGGTTCAGGGCCCTGAGGGGACAGGGACAAGGGGCTGGGGGCATCTCCGGGCAGGACATGGGAAACTGGAGCCCCTGAGGCACTGCTGGCCTGGGGACAGGGACACGGCTGTGACCTGGCTGGGGCTGGAGGTGCTTCCCTGGGGGACACCAGGAGGTTCATGGAGATGTGACCCCTCTCAAGGGAATAAGGGGATCCTGCTGCTTCTTTGTAGCCTGGCTCCCAAAATTCCTTCATGTGTCATCTCTTGGGAAGGGCACACAGAGGTCACAGAGAAGGGGATCCTGCTGGTTTTTTCTAGACTGGGTCCCAAAATTCCTTCATGTGTCATCTCTTGGAAAGGGCACACAGAGAAGGGGATCTTCATAAGGTTATAAAGGGATCCCACTGCTTTTTTCCAGCCTGGCTTCCAAAATCCCTTCCCATGTCACACTTTGAAAGGGACAGAAAGAGGTCATGGAGAAGGGGATCCTCACAAGGGAATAAGGGGATTCTGCTGTTTTTTTCTAGCCTGGCTCCCAAAATCCCTTCCCATGTCACCCTTTGCGAGGGACACTGAGAGGTCATGGAGAAAGAGAACTCAGAGCTTTTTTCCAGCTTGGCTCCCAAGATCCCATGTGATCTCTTGAGGGACACAGAGAGCTGATGGTGAAAGGGACCCCACTGCTTTTTTTTTCCCCTTTTTTTTTCCTAGCCCAGCTCCCAAAATCCCTTCCCACGCCATCCCTTGGGAAGCACACACAAGGAGGCTCACAGAGAAATGACCCCAGGGCAAGGCAATAAAAGCGACCCCACCACCCTTTCCCAGCCCGGCTCCCCAAATCCCTGGAACTCCGCCCGCAGAGGGAGGGAAGGGGCGGGGTGGGTACTCACTGCTCGTATTTGTGGAGCGTGGCCTGGAGCAGGCTCAGGGAATAGACGAGGCCGGCGGCGAAGCTGAGCTGCTCCCCGGGGGCTCCGCGCAGCCCCGCCCGCTCCGCGCAGCTCTCGCTCAGCTCGAACCTCTCCTGAGCCTGTTTGCTGATCAGCTCGGCCTGGGGGAGACAGGGAAATCCTTCAGGGCGTTCCGTGCTTCCCTGCTGTGTCCTGCTGAGCCATGGATAACAACCCCTGCAGCCCCAAAAACTGACCTGTCCTTGCAAAGTGGCCACTGAGCGCTCTCACTGCCGAGTCACCACCCCTGGCTGCTTCCTCCCCTTCCCTTTTCCCAGACCATTTAATAATCATGGAATCACTGAATTATTCAGGTTGGAAAAGTCTCTTAAGACCATGGAGTCCAACTGTTCCCCCAGCACCACCACTGACCATGTCCCCAAGTGCCACATCCACAGAGCTGTTAAACCCCCCAGGGATGGGGACTCCACACTGCCCTGAGCCACATCCACAGGGCTGATAAATCCCACCAGGGATGGGGACTCCACACTGCCCTGAGCCACATCCACAGGGCTGATAAATCCCACCAGGAATGGGGACTCCACACTGCCCTGAGCCACATCCACAGAGCTGATAAATCCCACCAGGGATGGGGACTCCACACTGCCCTGAGCCACATCCACAGAGCTGATAAATCCCACCAGGGATGGGGACTCCACACTGCCCTGAACAGCTGTGCCAGGCCTGGACACACCTTTCCAGAAGGAATTTTCCCAATATCCCACCTGAACCCCTCCAGGGATGGCAACTCCAGTCACTCAAGAACTTTGGGAAGCTCTCCAGCAGCAAACACCCAAAATCCCCAATTCCCCTGGGGCCAAAGGTGTCGTTTGCCACCCAGGGGTTCTCCCCAGCCTGTCCCACCTTGCAGATGAGGCGTGGGATGAGCAGCAGCACCAGGACGCAGTCGTGGTCGCCGCCGTGCCGCAGGAAGCTGTCGGGCATGAAGGAGGTGAGGAGGGACACGTGGCGGTTGGCCTGCTGCACTTCCATCTGCCGCAGCTCCATCTCGATGGCCTGAGGGACACCGAGTCACCCGGCTGCTCCGGAGCCTCCCCGGCACAGCCCGGCTCAGGGGGATCACTCATGGAACCCTGCTCCTTGGAGAATGCCTCAAGGCCTGTCTGGGATCTCCCAGTGTCACCCCATGCCACCTTCCTCTAGCTGAGGGTGCTCCAGCCTGGCCTTGGGCACGTCCAGGGGTGGGGTAGCCAGAGTTTATCTGGGAAATCCCTTCCAGGCCCTCACCACCCTCACAGGGAAGAATTTTTTCCCAATATCCCATCTAAATCTCCACTTTTCCAGTGGGAACCCATTCCTTGTGTCCTGTACCCCCATCCCTTGTCCCCAGTCCCTCTCCAGCTCTCCTGGAGCCCCTTTAGGATCTGGAAGGAGCTCTGAGCTCTCCCTAGAGCCTTCCCTTCTCCAGGTGAACATTCCCAGCTCTCCCAGCCTGACTCCAGAGCAGAGGGACTCCAGAATCCTGGAATGGTTTGGGTTGGAAGGACCTTAAAGCCCATCTCATTCCACCCTGGCCATGGGCAGGGACATCTCCCACTAGCCCAGGTTGCTCCAAGCCCTGTCCAACCAGCTTTGGGACACATCCAGGGATCCAGAGACAGTCACAACTCTGGGAATACCTTGGAGCCAGTCCCAGGGTATGGATAAGCCCATCCAGGTCTCCTGTTGGCCCTACCTTGGCGTGAGCTTTTGTCTCTGCAAATTTGATCTTGAAGTCGAACATCTCGGGGGGCGGCTGCTGCTGCTTCTCCGCAGACGCTTCCTGCTGGCTCATCAGCTCCCGGTTCACATCCTGGCCACAGGGACACAGGGACATGGAGATCAGGGACCCCACACCCCCAGCAAGCCTCTCCCCAAACCTCCCAGCACCTCCTCCTCGGGGGGCTCCTTGTGCAACACCCAGTGAAGGTGGAGGGGAGGGAGAGGCACAGAGCGTGTTCCAGTCCAGGAATATCCACAGGCCCACTCTCCAGCTCCCTTCCCTGCCAGCAGACCTGAGCCCAGGGCTGGGATAGCCCCTACAGGGAGGAATTTTTTCCCAGTACCCCATCTAAATCTCCAGTGGGAAGCCATTCCCTGTGTCCTGTCCCTCCAACCCTTGTCCCAAGTCCCTCTCCAGCTCTCCTGGAGCTCCTTTAAGGCACTGAAAGGGGCGCTGAGGTCTCCTTGAAGCCTTCATGGACATTCCCAGCTTTCCCAGCCTATCCCTGTAGGAGAAGACACTGGGGGATCCCTATGGAAGCTCCACGAAGAACCCACTGAGCTCCAAGCTGCATCCTGCTGTGCCCAGGGCATTCCCAGGGGATGCTCCCTCTGGCTCTCCTGGCCACCAGGTGAGCTCCAGGAGGAGCTGGAGGTGTCCCACGGGGCCGCACCTGCAGGTGAGCCGTGAGCTCACGGTACTTTTTGATGGTCTGCTGGTAGTCAGCCACGGTCTCCTGCGCGGCCTCCACGCGCTTCTCGGCCTCGCGCACGCGCGCCGTGGCCATGTCCAGCTGCTCCCGCAGCTCCAGCTCCGTCTCCCGGGCGTTCTCCTGCAGCTCGTCGTTCATCTCGTTCATGGCTTCCTGCAGGGAGGTGGCACCGGGGGGACAAAGTCACACAGTGTGGCTCAGATGTGTTCTGGTACTCCTGAGAGCTTCCCCAGATTGCTTTGGCTTCATCATTCCAGCTTCCCGACCCCCTGGAGCAGCTGCTATCCCAGGGAATTCTGCCTTACCAGGTCCCCGACGGTCTCACGCAGCTCCCGGACCTTCTCCTCCAGATCCAGGTTTCTCTCTGTCAGAGTCTCCACCATCTCCTCAGCACCCAGCGCTGCGTCCACCTGCCAGGATACACATCCCAGTCCATCCCTGCACCAGGACACACATCCCAATCCATCCCTGCACCAGGACACACATCCCAATCCATCCCTGCATGAGGACACACATCCCAATCCATCTCTGCACCAGGAGACACATCCCAATCCTTCCCTGCACCAGGACACACATCCCAATCCATCCCTGCATGAGGACACACATCCCAATCGTTCCCTGCACCAGGACACACATCCCAATGCATCCATGTGCCAGGACACGCATCCCAAGGCATCCCTGCATGAGGACACACATCCCAAGGCATCCCTGCATGAGGACACACAGCCCAATGAATCCCTGCACCAGGACACACATCCCAATCCATCCCTGCACCAGGACACACATCCCAATCCATCCCTGCACCAGGACACACATCCCAACCCATCCCAGCCAGGACACACATCCCAATCCATCCATGCTCCAGGACACACATCCCAATCCATCCATGTGCCAGGACACACTCCACCTCCAGGCAGAGCCAAGCACAGCCCTGCTGCTGGAATAGGATTTGGAATTGGGGAATATGGGACCAGGAGCGTTGGTTCCTGCAGCGGGATCACTGCACGTGGCTCTCCGGGAGTCTCAATGCCCCAAATGTCCCCAAACTGTCTCAAATGTCCACAAACGTCCCAAATATCCCATCCCACCTGTCCCTCACCTGCTCCTTGAGCTCATCCACCGTCTTCTCCGCCTGCTTCACCTCCTCCTGCAGCTTCTCCCGCTGCTGCCGCAGCGACTCCAGCTCCGTGTTCTTCTTCTCCATCTGCTTCTGGAGCTTCACGTGCTCCTGCTTCTCCGAGGCGGACAAGTCCCGCATCCTGGGACAGCCACAGGTCCCATCAGGGCCAGCCCAGGAGCACCTGGGCCCTCCCCAGAGCCCCTGCCTGCTCCAGCCAGGATAACGGAGCTCATCCATCCCCACCTGCCCCTCCCTGGTGGGGACATGAGCAACGTTCCCAAAATCCAGCTGATTTCCACCAAGGGATGGGTCCCACCTGAACTTCTTGGCTGTGGATTCCCAAATAAAAAGCTCTTGAGCCCCAAGCCCTGGAAGATGGGATCATCCAGGGAAAAGTGGATCCCAGGGCTGGGCAGGGTCTGGAGAACAGTGCTGGGATACCGAGCACCACATCCATAGGGACTGAGGCATTCCATAGGGAATGAGGCATGGGAATGGTCTGGAGTGGCTCATTGTCCCCATCCCCACCAATCCCCTGTGACAAGGGACCCTCCCTTCCCTGTGGATGCTTTAAGAGCTCAGCAAAGATCCCAGAACCATCAGCAGGAATGTCATGGACTGCTCCAAAGAAGGATTGGGATCACAAGAGGCCTGGGAAGGAATTTGGGGAAGCACAGGTGGGCTCCCACCTGACAAGAGCCTCCTTGAGCCTGGCATTCTGCTCCTCCAGCTGTTTGACCTGGTAGCTGGATGCTGCTCCATCAGAGCCTGCAGAGGAAGGGAAGAATCAGAATCCCAGAATCCCAGACTGGTTTGGGTGGGAAGGGACCTTAAATCCCACCCATTCCCATCTCCTGACATGGGCAGGGACACCTTCCACTATCCCAGGGTGCTCCAAACCCCATCCAACCTGGCTTTGGACACTTCCAGGGGTGGAGCAGCCACAGCTTCTTTGGAAGAATTCATTCCAGGGTCTCAAGACCCTCACAGAGAAGAATTCCTTCCCAATATCCCACCTAACCCCACCCCTTCCCCACTCTCCAAGCCCAAAGTCCCTCTCCTATCCCACCTTTCTCCTCAATCTCGTGCTTGAGGATCTCCAGGTCCATGGTGAGGTATTCCACCTTCTCCTTGAGGGAATCCACCTCCTGCTGCAGGGACTCTGCCCGCTCCTCGGCCATCTCCTTGTCCAGCGTGGCCATCTCGATGGCGTCGGCCGTGTCTGCCATCTCCTCCATGTACCTTTCCTTGGCTTCCAGGGCATCCTTGGCTTCCTGTGGGCAAGCACAGCAGGTGAGGAGACCCCACAACTCTGGAGAGACCCCACAGCAGCGCTCAGGAAATTACTGTCCCTCAAGGCTCTCCCAAATCCAATGGGCACCGGGTTATCTGGGATGGGAGGGGACAGCCAAGCACTCCAGGGTGTCCCACTCCCCTCTTCCCTCCTCCACACCCAGAGAGCCTGGCAGGAGAAGCATCTGCAGGTGAGGACAAAGGTAAGGAGACAGGGGATACTGGAGCAGACAGAGAAATCCCTAGGGAAAGAAACCAGGAATCCACCGTGGAAAAGTAGGGCAGGGAGAAGAAAATGCTCCTTGGCTGCTTGGACAGAATGCTGGGAGCTGCAGGCACAAGTGAGGGAAGCACCTGGAACTCCTGGGGAGAGAGAGGGAAGAGGGAAGCACCTGGAGAGACAGATAGAAGGGGGAAACATCTGGAGAGAGAAGGAAGAGGAAAACACCTGGAAAGAGAGGGAATAAGGAATTCAAATCCCACCTTGGCTCAGCCTGATTCCCAGATACACCCAACGTTGATTTGGAGCAGAGAAAAAGACCTCAAATGGCACCAGGGGAGGTTTAGTTGGATATTGGGAAAATTTCCTCACAGAAAGGTTTGTCAGGGCTGGAATTCCTCCTGGAGTCACCTCTCCAGGCACTGCCCCATTCCCAGGGACACTCGCTCACCTTCTTGGCCTCCTTCAGGCGCTTCTGGAGGTCAGCCTGCTGCTCCTGCATTTTGCTCTTCCATTCCTGCACCTGCTCCAGCTGGATCTTGTACTTCTCCAGCTCCTTGAGCTTTGCCTTGTCCTCATTTCTCTTGATTTTCAGTGTCTCCAGCTTCTCCTCAAGGTCCCTGACCTGAGCACGGAGATTCTCCTCCTCCTACAACAACGAGCCAAGAATTAGGGAAGGAACAGGGACATCCCAGAGCTCTGGGAACCTGGCCTGACTTTGGTCATCAATACTGGGGCAGTTTGAGATGAGAGGGGCTTGGGACAAGGGCCTGGAGTGCCAGGACAAGGGGGAATGGCTTCCCACTGCAGAGAACAGGATTAGATGGGATATTGGGAAGGAATTCCTGGCTGTGAGGGTGGGGAAGCCTTGGCACAAGTTGCCCAGAGAGGCTGTGGCCACCTGATCCCACTGCAGCATCCACGTCATTCCCAGGTGATCTCCCCCCAGGGAAAACTGATCCAGGTCCTTTTCCAGCAGCTCAGCTCCCAGGGCAGGGAAAGGCTGATGCCAGCATTCCCCAAGGAAGGGCTGCAGGGACAAAGGGATGTCACCTCCCTCCCTAGCAGCAGCCACAGGGGCTAATGCTTCAAATCCCAAAGCTGGGTGACAGCAAGGAATTCCAAGGAATTTCTTGGAAAAATCTGGAACCTCCCGTGGATTCCTCCTCTGCTGCTTTCCCAGCCTGGATATTCTGGTGTCCCCAAAAAAGCCACTTCTGCACCCAGTTACAGAAACCAGTCACCAGAGAGCTCTGGGAATGGGGACACAGGTGGGGACATCCCCTGTTCCCACCCTGGGGTGCCTTCTCCAGCTCTGCCTTCCACACACAATCCCAAAGCCTTGTCCTCTCCTGCTATTCCCTCCCTGGCCTTGTGCCCCAAATCTCTCCCAAGCTCTAATTAACTCATTAATCAAAGCAAGATGGAAGTGATGAAAAAGTTTTTTAAAGATCAAAACAGGAATAACTCTGTAATGATTAAGAATCCCTGAATTTGGGAAATATTGCATCTTTCCAGGTGGGCTTTGCATCCCAAGGCAGGAGGGCACCCAGTGCATCCCTGCTGGTCCCTCCACCCCAATTCTCCCAAGTTTGGGAAATCCTGAACCTCTCCAAGGGGTCTTTCCATCCCAAGGCAGGAGGGCCCCCAGTCCCTCCACCCCAGTGGGAGCTGCCAACTGGACCCTCTGGATTTAACAGGGTCACGCTCTGACTCAGAACCTCAACCCTGCCAAACTGCTCCGATGCCACCCGTGTCCCTTTGGGAAGGGATGGAGCTGCACTGGGAATTCTCTTTGGAAGTGGCCTCCCAGCTGTGCTGCCGCTGCCCTGGCCAGCTCCATGTCCCAATGCTCCTCCCACAGCCCAGTGACCACCCCAGGACCCTCCAGGGCGCCTCCTCCTCCTCCCAGCGGTGAGTGCAGTTTTCCGTCCTTCCTCTGCCGGGGAGCACCGGCAGAGCGCAGCGCTCACCTGGGCACCGCTCAGGGCAGAGCTCACCTGGGCACGGCTCACCTTGGTGGGCGAGAGGACCGGGGGTGCCCCGGGGGAGCCGAGGGAGGGCGTGGGGATGACGGGGGCCACCAGCGGGGTCTGGGCGGGCGTGCCGGGCTCGCTGCTGCTCATCTCCCCGCCGGACGCCGAGGCCGAGCCCGAGGGCCCGGCGGTGCCGCCGGACGCCGATGATGTGGGGGTCCGGGTGGGCTGCAAAACACCAGCAGGGTCAGGGGGAGTCAGGAGGGATATCCCAAGGGATGGTGTTCCCACAGCATCCCACCGTGACACTTCTGGTGACTCCCAGCTTCCCATTTCCAGCAGTGTCACTGTCGGACCGCCAGGAATTCTGCTCTGGAGGAGCTGGGCTCGGAGAGAATTCATGGATGATCCATTGGGGAAGGACTCCACATGTCTCCCAGAGAAGCTGTGGCTGCTTCACATCCCTGGAAGTGCCCAAGGCCAGCTTGGAGCTCCCTGGGATAGTGGGAGGTGTCCCTGCAGTGGCACTGGATGATCTCCAAGGTCCCTCCCAACCCAAACCATTCCAGGATTCCATTTCCCAACTCCAGAGGGTGAGACAGCAAAACCTCAGAGTCCCCCAAGATGAGAACCCAGTTTTAGGGGAGCAACAAGAAAATTAACAAGGAGTGAGTTCCCAGAGTCCAGTGGGGCCTGGTGCTGCTTCATTAGTGCTTATGAGGCTGTTAATTAATCACTGTGTGAGCCCAGCTCAGTGGTAAAAGGGATGAAGGAAGCACCAGGTGCCCCCCCACGCTCCCACTGGTCTCCTCATGGACCCTATTTCTGGACCACTCACCTCTGACTGTGTAAATTAAATTTCCTGACTTGATTTTATTTCTAGAAATGGGATTTTTGGTGCCATGAGGGTTCACCAAGTGTGTGGTTTTACCCAGAGGCACAGCTGAGAAAGAGAAACATTCACCCTCTGCCCTAATTTTCCCCAAAATAGCGGCAAACCTGAGTGAACTTGACTGCAGCAAGTCCAGCACCCCTAGGACAGGCCCAGCCTGCCCTCCTGGGATGATCCCAATTCTCCCAGGCACAGAAAACAGGGAATTTCTGGGTAGCACTGAGCCCCACAAGCTTTCTTCCAGGTACAGCTCAAAACAAAGATGTTTGTTGTTCCTGGGTGCTTTTGGGGTCACAGATCCCAGAGAGCAGAGTTAGATGGGATATTGGGAAGGAATTCCAGGCTGTGAGGGTGCTGAGAAGAATTCCAGGCACAGGTTGCCCAGAGAAGCTGTGGCTGCCACACCCCTGGAAGTGTCCAAGACCAGGTTGGATGGGGCTTGGAGCCACCAGGGATAATGGGAGCTGTTCCTGGATGGAGCTGGATGGACTTTAGGTCCCTTCCAACCCAACCCATTCCATGATTCCAGGATCCCAACTCCACCACCCTGCCCAGCGCAGATGTGAGGCCAAAGGAGCAGGAGGTCCCATGGGACATCCCTGCAGACATCAACAAGAACCACTCAAAGCCAGGGAATGGGGGATCCCAGAGCCCTGGGGCTGATGGAATCCACCCCTGCCTGGGGCAAGGTGTTGGAAGCATCTGCTGAGGATGGAGCCCTCCCTGCAGGAAAGTTCTCCATCTCCAAACTCAATCTTTAAGGATTTCTCTCCCACATTTCCTCCCTTCAAGCCACAAGTCCCTTCCCAAGGTGAATGCTGCTTGCTGGAGCAGCCCCTGAAGGCCAGCTGAGACCACACAGCCCTGGCTGACACCTCAGGCTCCCTCAGACCCCACTCAGATCCCACTGAACACCGGCACAAACTGGGACAGTCAGGGAGCAGCAGCCCCCACAGGGACCCCCTGGCACACCCTGGGCACTGCCACATGGATTTCACGCTGTTCCATCCTGGGAGAGGGTCCCCAAGGATCTGGACCTGCTCCACAGGAGTCCATCACCGCTGTGAGCTCCTCTGGGCTCTGCACAATGAGGTGGAAGGACAACGGTGGGATTGGGAACCAGTGGGGTGTGTTTGAGTGGGGTTGGCCACCAGTGGATCATGTTTGAGTTGGCTTCCACAAGAATGGCCACGTTTCAGTGGGGTTGGCACCCAATGGCCCATGTTTGAGTGGGGGTGACACCCAATGGGTCATGTTTGAGTGGGGGTGACACCCAGTGGGTCATGTTTGAGTGGGGCTGGCCACCAGTGGACCATGTTTGGGTGGGGCTGGCACCCAATGGATTGTGTTTGAATGGGGTTGGTATCAAATGGATCGTGTCTGTGGTGGGATTGGCACCAAACGGATCATGTTTGAGTGGGACTGGCAAAGAATGGATTGTTTGTGAGTGGGGTTGGCACTCAACAAGTTGTGTCTGAGTGGGGCTGGCACCCAATGGATCATGTTTGAGTTGGCATCCAGAATAATGGCCAAGTTTGACTGGGGTTGGCAATGAATGATCATGTTCGGGTGGTGCTGGCACCCAACAGCTCATGTTTGGGTGAGACTGGGAACCAATGGATTGTGTTTGAGTGGGGTTGGCACCCAACAGCTGATGTTTGAGTGGGGTTGGCAATGAATGGATCATGTTTGAATGGTGTTGGCAAACAATCGATCATGTTTGGGTGGGGTTGGCACCCAATGGCCTGTGTTTGAGTGGGGTTGGCACCCAATGTCCTGTGTTTGAGTGGGGCTGGCACCCAATGGCCCATGTTTGAGTGGGGCTGGCACCCAAGAGGTTGTGTTTGAGCAGGGTTGGCAACCAACAGCTTGTGTTTGGGTGGGGTTGGCAATGAATGGATCGTGTTTGGGTGGGGTTGGCACCCAACAGCTCATGTTTGAGTGGGGTTTGTACCTAATGCACCATGTTTGAGATGGTGTTGGCTTCCAATGGGTTGTGTTTGAGCGAGGCTGGCACCCAATGGCCCATGTTTGAATGGGGCTGGCACCCAATGGCCCATGTTTGAGTGGGGCTGGCACCCAATGGCCCATGTTTGAATGGGGCTGGCACCCAATGGCCCATGTTTGAGTGAGGCTGGCACCCAATGACCCATGTTTGAGTGGGGCTGGCACCCAATGGATCCTGTCTGCAGTGCTGTTGGCACCCCGTGATCCATGCTTGTGACGGGATTGACACCCAATGCTTTGAGTGGCACTGGCACCCACGGGGCCGTTGTCACCTGGTGCCCCCCACGCTCGGTGCCCCCACCGTGGCTGCTCACCTTGGGTCGGCGGGCGGTGCTCTGGAGGGCAGCGGGAGCGGAAGCAGAGAGGACAGACAGTCACACAGGGACAGAGGAGCAGAGAACAGCCGGCGGCGGCCGGAGCGGCAGAGCAGGGAAAGGAGACAAAAGACAGCACGGCATCGTTAGTGTGCCCGGCATCGTTAGTGTGCCCAGTGGCACCGGGTGCGTGTGGTGTCGTTAGCGTGGGGGCTCGTTAACCCGCTCCATGGGCAGAGATCCCATGGGACCCCCTGGCACAGCTCCCAGGGGACCACAGGAGCAGAGCCCAGTCAGCACAGCCACCCCCAAGCTCCATCCCTGCCCCTTCAGCCTAGTGTGGGGACAGGGCTGGGGACAGAGGGCACATCCTGAACCCCCATCCCAACCCTACACATACCCCAGGGCAGATCCACCTTGTATGTCCAAGGAATTTTGGTCTTCAGAGGCAAAGCATGGTTCAGGTTGGTTGGGCATTCCAAGCTCCGTGAGCATGGGGGGTTTGACCTCCCACGCCTTTCCCAGCGACCCCCAGAGGAGGAGATGGAAAGGATTTAATCTTAAACATGAGTTTTCAGCTCTCCTCATCCCTCTGGTTTTCCAAAGGGCCCAGAGCACCCTGGACCAGCTGCCCCAGAGCCCCCAGGCTCTGCTTTGTTTAACCAAAAATTCCAGGGACACCACAGCGCTGATCCCATGCTCCCAACTTTTCCTTTCATGGCTGGAATTAAATCATCCATGATTTTGGGGCAGGACCCCCCGCACCCCTCCATGCACATGCAGCAGCTCCCAGCAGCTCAGGGAGGGAAGGCCACGGGGCCCAGCCTGGAACAGAGACAAATATGAAATTATTTAGTATTTTTCCCCTTAAAAACAATCCCTAATTGATGGAAAAGGAGGAGTGACCAGGCTGGTCCTGGGGGACAACGGGTGGGCATTGGGAACATCTGTCCAGCTGCAGCCTTGGAGCACTTCCACACTCTCCCTCATTTCTGATTCCATGACCTAATCCCAGCTGGGAATAAGCAGGAGCAGAACAGATGGATAATGGCACTGCCACATGATCCCACGTCCAGGATGGGGACATGAGGCACAGAGCCCAGCAGGGACCAGCAGCTCCAGCTGATCTCCAACACGGCTGTGTTCCCTCCCGAGGCCTCGGGAAACCTCGGAGCTCCATTTCCCTGTTTTCAATGTAAACCTGGATGTCTTTGCACTTCCAAACTTCCCATCACTTCTGGATCTTCAGCTAAATCTTGCTCTGCTCACTTGCAGCCTTCTCCCAAAGGCTGTATTCCATGTCAATCCCAAGGGAAGACATTCCCATCTTCCACAGCATCTCCTGAGTGACCAAATTGGTCAAGAAAATGGAATTGCAGCAGCAGAAGTTCCAGACCCTCAGGTGAAACCCTCAGGATGCTCTTCAGGAGCTCTCCAGCACCTTCCCAAAGTCCAAGTAAGCAACATGGAGCAGCAACAAAAATCTGGGAAACACTTGGAAAACATCTTCTTCAGGAATTCCACACATGGGGGGGCTCAGGAGTGGGGCAGGGCTGGGGGATCCCACACCGACCACCAAGTCCTTGGACATGGGGAAATGTCACCTGAGACGACTGAGTCCTGTCCTGGGGGACACCAAATCCTTCCCTGGGGGACACTGAGCCTTTTCCTGGATGGGGAACACTGATCCCTGTCCCAGGAGACCCTGAGCCTTGTCCTGGGGGACACCAAGCCCTGAACTGAGGGACACTGAGCCTTGTCCTGGCCATGGGGTGGGCGTACACCAACTCAAACCACACCAAACCCTAAAAACAGGGAGAAGCCTCATGGTAACCATCCCTAAAGCCATGTGGAAAGACAGGGAATAATCCTGCTTTGTGCATCCTTTGTGGTCACCTCCATGTGATGATCACTGAAAGTTGGAGCTCCAAGACCCCTGGGATCCGTGGCAAAGGGATGCTCTGGGATGCTCCAGCTGCTCTCTCCATCAGGAATGGGGGATGGCCGGGCTCTCCTCTGTGGTGGCACCGTCTGTCCCCAGCCAGTCATCCCTGGGCTCTGGAAAAGTCGGTGACCAGGATGGGACGTGGATTTTCCGGTGTCCGGCATCGTGCCAGCACTGGGAACAGAGGCTCCAGCCCCACCTGGACCCAGGATGCTCCAGCCTCTCCCTGGGGATGGATGGATGGGGATGGATGTTCCACTGGAGGCTCTGGGCTCTGCTGTGTAATGCTGCTGCATCAATATTTGATGGAATTACAAAACCTCTGCTCCCAGGGGAGCGTTGGGGGCTCCGAACCGGCGTGCTCCGAGATGGACTCAGCTCCTGGCAGCAGGAACTCTGGAAAAATCCTCCTGGATACCAAGGACTGACTGTGGTGGGGTCAGCATTGCCTGCTGAAGGTGGGGTCTCACAAGGCCCTCCTGATTTGGTCCCGCTCCAGGTGTGGGAATCCCAATCCAGCCAGGAGCAGGAGTGCTGGATGGAGGAGCAGGAGTGTGTGAATGTCACCTTCCAGCAGGCAGGACAGGGGAGGTGTCACTGGAGCCTTCTCCTGGATTAAGTTTCAAGGCTTCAAATCTGAACTTCACAGACTGTGGCTGCTGCTGTGGAGGATTCCCAGTTTCCAGGAGGATTCCGATTGGCAGCAGCTCCTGAGTGGGGTAGGCAGTGCTGGGGGTGATGCCCAGGCACTGATCCAGTGCTGGTCCATGCTGATACCATCCCACTCCATTCCCAGGAATTTGGCCCTTCAGAGGCACCTCCCCTCTGCTGGAGCTGTGTCTCAGCCCCAGGATGAGCCCCTCAGGGTGTGGCTCCCTGGAATACTGCTGGGAATTCTGCATTTCAAACAACCAGCACCACCCAGCAGGTGCCTGGTCTCACAGGTGTGATTCCATGGGTGAGGAGAGCAGCAACAGAAAAAGCAGGATGGAATCTAGGTGTGGGGCTGAGCACCAGCAGCCCCCACTCCCTGCTCCAATGGGGCAGAGGGAAAGCAGCATCCGTGAAACTTTCCATGGGGAAGAGGATTAACAGGGACACGTGACGAGGAGCTTCGGTGTCTGGGCTCAGGGAGGTGCAGGTGTAAATCAGGAGCATTTACTGCCAGGTACTGGCCTGGCCGCCCCAGCTGGGGTCTATTCCCTGCCATCAGCCAGAAATTCCCAGGATTTCTCTTTAAGCTGAGCAGTGACATCGTGGTTACACTAAAAATAAACATATAGGCCAGTGCCCGCGCTGTCACCTGCGGGAATGGCAGCCTGGCAGGGACTCGGGTACTGCCAGCCTCTGGGAATGCCAAAGGCTGAACCCAACAGTGTGGCTGGCAGGAAAACCGGGATTATGGGCACGCAGCTTCCCCAGGGTGGGCACCGGTGGCACTGGAAGCGGGGATGGCACCGGCAGCAGGAAGAGCACTGACACTCTCAGGCTGTGGGGACAGGGACAGCAGCAGGGATGGCACTGGCACCCCTAGAGTAGGGATGGCACCAGCCGTGGGCACAGGGACAGCAGCAGGGATGGCACTGGCACCTCTGGAGTGAGGATGACACCAGCAGCAGGGACAACACAGGCAGCAGGGACAGCACTGACACCCCCAGGCAGAGGGGATGGCATCGGCAGCGGGGACAGGGATGGCATCAGCATCCCCCCCGAGCAGGGATGACATCGGCAGCGGGGACAGGGCCCCGGCAGAGCCGCAGAGCCGCTGCGTTGGCCGGGTGACACGGAGAGGGGACTCCGGGAGCTCGGAAGGCAAAGCCAGCCATGAACCGATGCTCACCCACCGCCCCCCTCCTCCCCGAGCCCGTCACGCTCTCAGTTACAGCCCGGCAGCATCAACACGGGGAAAACGGGGAGAAAAAACAGCGAGGAGGCGGCTGGGAAGCGGGGATGCGACGCCGGGGGATGCGGGCGCGGACCGTACCTTGCGAGTGGCCGGGGCCTGCCTCATCGTCGCGCAGGGACGGCCGGAGCGGGAGGAGACGGAGCAGCGGGTCAGTCAGCACGGCCGGACACGGCAAATGGCCGCGGCCGCTGCCGGCCGCTCGCCACGTCCTGCCCGGGGGCTCGGCGGGGGCTCCGGGGGTCCAGGGCAGGCCCCCCCGGCCGCGGCCGCTCGTCCCCGCTCCGCCGGTGGCTCCAACCACCGCCCCGGCGGCTCATGACATCACCGCGGAGGGGCCGCACCGCCGGGCGCTGCACCGAGCCGGGCGGCGTGCGGATGAGGATGGGGATGAGGATGGTGCGGATGTGATGCCGCTCTCGGGGAGGGGACGGGGGGTTCTCAGCGGGTCGGAGCCCCCCGGGACAGCCCTCCCGATGCTCTGCGGCTCCGGGGCTGCGCTCGGTATCCCCGCGGTGCCCGCGGCCGAACCCGCCCCGCGCCGGCGGCTGCGAGCGCCGGGCAAATCCCCCGGGAGCGGACAGACGGACGGAGCGGAGCCCGGATGGACAGATGGACGGCGCCGAGCCCGGAGGGATGGACAGATGGACAGAGGGATCATCTTGCCGCGCTGCCATCCAGCACCCCCGGCCCACACGGGCGGATTGCCGGGAGCTCAGGGCAGCCCCGCACGGCTGAGGGTGCGGAGAGACCCCCCCGGGCCTCGGAGAGCCCCTCCCCAAAATTCCTGCCCTAAAAATGCCACTCAGGGTGGTGTCCAGCACGTCCTGAGCCTCGCTGCCCTGCCAGGACCATTCCCACAATTCCTGCCCGGCATTCCCGTTGTCCCTGGATAAGAACTCTGCTGGGAACCCACAGGATGTCACCAAGCACCATCTCCAAACTCTCCATGCCCCACGGAGTGCTGGAGAGCAGGACAGCAGCTCCCTTTCCATGCACAGATCTTAAATCCCACCTATGATACGATATTATATTATGTAACAGGAACACAGACTCATCCAGTTCCCATTCCAACTGCGTTTTTTCCCAAAATTCCCACACTATGAGGGTAGAGGAGCTCAGGTTGCCCTGGGCTCACCTGCACACCTAACCCTCCACCCACAGAGGGAATTTTACCCCCAGTATTTCCAGTCCCTCAGCACAATCCTGCCAATCTCCTGGAAAAAGCATTTAAAGACCTCTTTGACATTCCCTGGAAGCAGCCCCTCGAGGATGTCATGCTGGGGACATCCTGTGTCCAGCTGATCTGTGCTGGGATCTGATTCCTGACAAACCCTGCATCAGGGAATCCAGCAGCTGTGGGGGAAGTGTCCAAGGCCAGGCTGGATGGAGTTTGGAACAGCCTGGGATAGTGGGAGGTGTCCTTGCCTGTGACAAGGGATGGAACTGGATGGGCTTTAAGGTCCCTTCCAATCCAAAACATTCCAGGATTCTGGAGCCCTTCTGCTCTGGAGTTAGGATTGCTGGGAATGTTCCCCTGGAGAAGAGAAGGCTCCAGGGAATGCTCAGAGTCCCTGGAGGGTCTCCAGGAGAGCTGCAGAGGGACTGGGGACAAGGCCTGCAGGGACAGCACACAGGGAATGGCTCCCACTGGCAAAGGGGAGATTGGGCTGGGATCTTGGCAAGGAATTCCTGGCTGGGAGGGTGGGCAGGGGCTGGGCTGGAATTCCCAGAGCAGCTGTGGCTGCCCCTGGATCCCTGGCAGTGCCCAAGGCCAGGCTGGACACTGGGGTTGGAGCCACCTGGGACAGTGGGAGGTGTCCCTGGATGGGTTTAACCCAAGCCATTCCATGATCTGCTCTCCTGCAGCTCCCTCTGGCTGCTGGCAGGCGCTGGGGCAGGGGAGCATTCCCAAGGGACATTTTTGGGAGCTGGAATTGCATCTCTTAACAAAGAAACCCCGAGCTCCACCAGCCTGAGCACCACAAACCCCTTCAGGAGTCAGAGCTGACACAGGCCCAGCTTTTGGGATCATTCAAATCCATTCCAACGCTCCAACAGAATTTCCCTCCCATTCCCACCAGTCCTGGCCCAAACCAGGAACCCCTTTTGAAGCATTTCCAGATGAAATCATCCCAGATCCGTGGCTTTAAGCCCCTGAATGATCCCAGTGCCGTGTCCATCTCTGGAGGAGCCACGTGCAGGCTCACAAGGATTTAAGTTTAAGATAATTATGGGTATTAGAGGTGCTCTAATGAACCAGCTCCTCTCCTCGCACACAGCTCTGCCCTCCAAATCCAGAATATATCAACTCTTCCCACACAAAGATCCAATAAATGCAGCAGCAGGGAGAAAATGCAATTTAACCCCAGGGAAATGGTGTCAGGTGCTTTGGGCTGTCCCTGAAACTCCTCAGGGATGGGTAAGGGAGGTTTTTTATCCTAAATCCATGAGAAGGAGCTTGTGGCAGCACCACAGATGGGAGAATTCCTGGCTCTTGGGGGGATTGGAGAGGAGATGCCAGGGTTAACTCCAGCTTTTTTCCACGGAGTCATCTGTTTGCAGCACCAGATGCTGCTCAGCTCCTGGCCCCAGGGGGTCACATCAAAATAATCACCAGAGGCTCCCTTGGGGACACAAAGAGCCGCCACAGGGGTGTCACCCGGCCCGAGGAACAGCAGTGCTGGAAAATGAGCCCTGGGTTCATCCTGGCCCTGCCATGGGACACGGTGTGGGCAGCTGGGGTGAGCTGGGGTTTTGGAGCTGATCGGATTATCCGTTCCTTTAAAGGATTAACGGGGCTTGGGGTGGCCCCTCTGCGTTCAACAGACCAGCTGGGATCTGCCCCGGGCTGGAACGGGCCAGCTGCTCCTGCACAGAGACCGGGATAACACCGGGATAACAGAGGGATAACCACCAGACACTGACCTGGCTGCTCCTGCACAGAGACCGGGATAACACCGGGATAACACCCAGACACTGACCTGGCCACTCCTGTATGGAGACCAGGATAACACCAGGATAACACCCGGACACTGACCTGGCTGCTCCTGCATGGAGATCAGGATAGCACTGGGATAACACCCGGACACTGACCTGGCTGCTCCTGCATGGAGACTGGGATAACACTGGGATAACACCAGGGTAACACCCGGACACTGACCCAGCCACTGACGGGTCACCCTGGGATGGGATGGGATGGGATGGGATGGGATGGGATGGGATGGGAGCAGGTGCCCAGCAGAGAGGGAGGCCCAGCCCCAGGACACGCCACGGGAATCCAGCCCTGGCACATGGAATGCCGCTGGGAGGGTGAAAGAACAGGGATGTCACTGGGAGGGGACAAACCTGATCCATCCGAGGGACAATCCCAGGATCAAACTGGCTGCAGCAGCAGGGGACAGGTGACCTGAGGTGGCAGGACAGGATTTAACAGCAGGGTCACAGCACCAGCACGTGCCACCTGTGGATGTGGCGCTTGGGGACACGGCCTTGGCAGTGCTAGGGAACAGTTGGACTCAGAGGTCTCAGAGGGCTTTTCCAACCTAAATATCCCACAATTCCATGATCCCTGAATGGGTCAGACCCTGGCAGCTCATCCTGACGCCCCCAAACGAGGCAGAGCTTTTGCTGGAGCCTTCCCCTGCTCCCGTCACAGCCCTGCCACCTCCGTGTCCCTGGGAGGTGACACCCATGACTCAGTGTCACCCAGCACTGCAGTAGAAGGGACTGGCCTGTCACCACCGCAGACACATTGTCACGGGGATGAAGACAACACAACCTGTTTCATCCCAAAAATGACCTGGGAAAGACCCTTTTCCTGCTCTTTAACCAGATTTTGGGGTCTTTCCCAGCCAGCCTGGCCCAGGACAGAGGTCAGCACCTCCTGAGGACAGCCTGGACCTCCTGCTCCAAGAACAAGGACACCCAACACAGTGTCACAGCCAAGGGACAGGACCCTCAGTGTCCTGCAGCCCCTGCTCTGAGCCCTGGGGACAGCACGACCCAAAGGCCACAAAGGCCACAGCACTCCCAAATCCATGGAAAACAGGGAAGGAGCACAGCAGGGGGCAAGGCCCATCTGGCAGCAGCTCTGCACACGATTAAAGTCTATATTTGACACACAGGAGCCGCTGTAATCTCCGGAACGAGGATTTACCCGCTAATTACTCTCATTATCCAGGTCCCCACCCTGATGGCACGTCCCTGTGTGGGGCAGGAGCTGCCCGAGGGGCAGGGGGGCTCTCATGGGGGGCTCTCAGCCAGGAATGGCTGAAAAGGTTAAAATGTGAGGGGACAGCAGGGCCTGGTATGGGGCTGTCCCTCAGTGGGGACATGCTTGTGTGAGGTGTGTCCACTCAGCCAGGACGAGGGTCAGGACAGTGACAGATCCAGATCCCCAGGATGGTGACAGTCACAGATCCATGATCCTCAGGACAGTGACAGATCCAGATCCCCAGGACAGTGAGTCACAGAGCCACAGTCCTCAGAAGAATGACTGTCACTACAATCCCCAGGACAGTGACAGATCCAGATGCTCAAGACAGTGACTGTCACAGATCCATGATCCCTAGGACAGTGACAGTCAGATCCAGGGTCCTCAGGACAGTGACAGACACAGATCCTCAGGACAGTGACTGTCACCCAACCAGGATCCCAAGGACAGTGACAGTCACAGCCCCAGATCCCTAGGGCAAGTCACAGATCTGTGATCCTCGGGACAATGACAGTCACACCTCCATGACTGCCAGGACAGTGACAGTCACACCCCCATGATTCCAAGGACAGTGACAGTCACAGATCCCAGATCCCCATGGCAGTGACAGATCCATGATCCTCAGGACAGTGACAGTCACATCCTCATGATTCCAAGGACAGTGACAGTCACAGCCCCAGATCCCTAGGACAAGTCACAGATCTGTGATCCTCAGGACAATGACAGTCACACCTCCATGACTGCCAGGACAGTGACAGTCACACCCCCATGATTCCAAGGACAGTGACAGTCACAGATCCCAGATCCCCATGGCAGTGACAGATCCATGATCCTCAGGGCAGTGACAGTCACAGATCCATGATCCTCAGGGCAGTGACAGTCACACCCCCATGACTGCCAGGACAGTGACAGTGACAGATCCATGATGCTCAGGGCAGTGACAGTCACACCCCCGTGATCCTAATCCCAGCCACAGCTCTGAGCAGACAGTGGGGACACGGAGCAGCTGCAAACCCACCAGAACAAGGACAGGGAAGGTAGAACCCAACATTCCAAACAGGAATTCCATCCCAGCAGAGCCCCTTGGAGCTGGCAGGACAACAATGAGGGATCCACACGGCCCCTGAAGCCTCGGGGACATGCAGACACCTGGATCTGGGGGACACAAGG
The DNA here is from genome assembly GCF_017590135.1 of Pyrgilauda ruficollis. Lineage (NCBI taxonomy): Eukaryota > Metazoa > Chordata > Aves > Passeriformes > Passeridae > Pyrgilauda > Pyrgilauda ruficollis. The sequence continues at coordinate 99,612 of NW_024524401.1, forward strand.
AGGGGACACTTGGGGGCAGGTGCTCCCCACCTCTCTCCACAGGCTCTCATCAGATTCCACATTGCTCCTCTTCTCTGGACTTCCCATGGACAAACACAGCTCTTTGGATCATATTTACATCCAAAAATCAACTCAAAAGCGGCTGGGAAGCAAATCTGGACCAAAGGGTGCACAGGTAACACCTTCCTCCCCTCTCCCATGGCTCCAGTGCCCACCTTGGCTTTTCTATTGGCAAAATTCCCAAGAGGGGAAAAGAAAGATCCCCAAATTTCCTGCAGGGAATGATGATTTGGTGTCCCTGCCCGTGGTGTGGAATGAGATTGGCTTTAATGTCCATCCCAACCCAACCCAAACCATTTGGGGATTCTTTGCCAAGACCTCTGGAGTTTCAGCTCATCCTTGCACTAAAGATTTTTGCCTTCAGTAATTGTCACAAACCAGGTGGGTTTGAGTGTCCCCAAGAGGAGCCAGAGCCCAGGGACAGGACAGCCCTGAGAAGTTGCCACTTGTCCCCGAGTCACCGGAGGGTTCAGGGGTTATAAACACATCTGTGACAGAACGGCCTCAGGCTGTGCTAGAGGAGATTGAGGTTGGATAGTGGGAAAATTCCTTCATGGAAAGAGCTGGAAAGAATTGGAAGACACTGCCCAGAGCAGGGGGACAGTCCCCATTCCAGGGAGAACTTCCCAGCCCTGCAGATGTGACACTTGGGGACACTGCTGAGAACTCGCTGGCCTCGGAGGCTTCTCCCACCCAAACATTCCACGATTCCGCGGTGAAGTGACACCACCCGCAGCCACGTCCCCTCCCTGGCTGGGAGCACATGCAGGGACAGCCATGCAGCGCTGGGATGGAGCGGGATGGGGACAGTGAGGGTGACGATGGCCCCGGCATGCGGCCGCGCGCGGGGAAGGGACGGACAGCACCTTTTTGGGCTTGGCTCCGCGCTGCGTGAGGAGGGAACAGAAGGAAGGTTAGACAGGCCTGGAGGCTCTCCTAGGAACCCCTCCAGGCTGCAGGAGAGGCAGGAGGGGAAACAGGATCAGGGAAATTGAAGGAAATTAAGGAGAAAATAGCCCTGGAGTCACCCCCTGCTCTGGAGTCACCTCCTGTCCCCCCACCCCAGCACGGAGAATTTGGGGAGTCAGGACATGTGCAAAGGGGGATAAATCATTTCATGGTGCAAAGACTGGTTAAAGGGATTGGGGGGCCAGGATCTCCCAGGATGCAGAAGAAAAGGATGTGAGGACAAGGGGGAATGGTTTCCCACTGCCAGAGGACAGGGATGGTTGGGATATTGGGAAGAAATTCCTCCCTGTGAGGGTGGGGAGGGGCTGGGATGGAATTCCCAGAGAAGCTGTAGCTACCCCTGGATCCCTGCAAATGCCCAAGGCCACTTCCCCACTTGGATGGGGCTTGGAGCAACCTGGGATAGTGGAAAATGTCCCTGGATGGGCTTTAAGGTTCCTCCCACCCCAAACCATTCCAGGATTCCATGACAAACCAGCCCCTGAACACAGCTGCACATGGAGCAGCATCTCCTGTCCTGACTCCTTCTCCACATCAGCAGCACAAAAAAATTCCAAGAACAATCCCCGTTCCCTGATTTCAAGAATGTTGAGGTTTTCTAAATATTCTCTTTGTCTTCTAATGAATTCCAGGGTGGAATTAAACCAGGAGGATCAGGCAGGGAGCACACGGAGCACAGGCTCCAGCAGTGCCAGGGGTTGATGGATCACACCCCACACAGCAGCAAAAACCAAAAAACCTTCCCAAATCTCTCTAACACAGGGCAGGGAATCCATTTCCATCCTCCCCTCTGGCTGGAGCTCACATTCCCCAGGATCTGAGCCCAGTGAACCCCCAGGTGCTGCTCCTTTCCCACACCCAGCATCCAGCTCCACAGCAGGGTGGGGAGAATTCCCACTCCTGGGAATTACCCAGAATGGCAGGGCAGGAGGCTGGGCTCCAGTGTGCCCCAACCCAGCCCACAGGTTCCACATGCACAGAAGCCCCTTGACCCCACCATTTCCTTTCCCACACTGCCCACATCCCAGCTGGGCCAGTTCATCCCCATGGAAAATCCAGTTTCTGCCCCAAAACACACAAACCCACCCAGCGTGTCCCCAGGATCACCCAGTTCCATCCCTGGTCCCCAGGAGTGGTGCCCTGGGCAGTGCTGGGGGAACTGCTGGACCTGATGGTCTCAGGGAGTTTTTCCAGCCTCAGTATTCCATAATTCCTCTCTACCCCACACCTGTATGGCCATTCCCAAGGACAGGAACCCGCTCCAGATTCCCATTCCTTAGGAAATATCCCTCATATTTGGGTACAACATGTCCCAGGAGCCTCTGGAGCTCCTGGATGAAGGTACTCAGAGGGGAGCTGTCCCAGGATCCCTGGAAGTGCCCAAGGCCAGGATGGACAGGGCTTGGAGCACCCTGGGACAGTGGAAGGTGTCCCTGCTCATGGCAGGAACTGAGGGGCTTTGAGGTCCTTTCCAGGATTCCAGGAGGGTCAGGGTTTGGAGGAAGCAGCCAGGGAATGCTGCTGAACTCAGATCAAAATGTGTGACACAGGACCTGTGCTGGATAATCCCTCAGGAACCCACTGATTCCTGGCCAGTGGCTGAAAATGACATTTTTTACACCTGGTTTCCCATGGGTTTTAGGAGAAATTCCCTTTTCCACGGGCATTTTATCTCATGAAAGTGTGTCCATGTGCTCTTCCCAAAGGGATGAAAACCTCTCAGAGGTGACAAAGTGCCAGGGTCACTCACCAGTTTGCTGGCCTTGGTGGCATCAAGGGAATCTGTGAAGAGAACAGAACAGAGCCATGAGCCTGAGGGACACCCCTGTCCCCATCCCAGTGTCCCTGCAGCCAGAGGGCACCCAGCAGGGGGACAGGAGAATTTTGGGAAGTGGGAGTGAAGCAGAGTCAGGATCTGGCAGGAAATGCTGGCACATGGGGTGTGGGTTTGGGGGGACAGGGAATTCCTTATGGGAGCTGCTGGCTGAGGAAGGCAAACACTTGGATACACCTCAGAGCTGGGGCAGTTCCACTGCTCTCCTTGGGCTGAATCCCTGGATTTCATGGATTCCTGAGCTACTGGCAGAGTCTGCTCAGGGACTGGCAGTCACCATGGCTGCGGGTTGAAATCCATGTGTGTGTGACATTTGGGGACACAGAATCATGGAATGGCTTGGGTGAGAAGGGACCTTAAATCCCATCAACCCCACCTCGTGCCATGGGCAGGGATACTTCCCACTATCCCAGGGTGCTCCAAGCCCTGTCCAACCTGGCCTGGGGCACTGCCAGGGATCCAGGGGCAGCCACAGCTTCTCTGGGCACCCTGTGCCAGGGCCTCCCTCACAAGGATGAATTCCTTCTCAATATCCCACCCAAATCTTCCCTTTTCCAGTGGGAAGCCATTCCCTGTGTCCTGTCCCTCCCTGGCAGGTGTGTCTGGATTCCCACCCTCACCCAGGTGTCACCAGCAGCTCCCCCCACGTGTCCCCTCCCGTGCTGGCTCCATGGCAGAGCCATCCCTGCACCTCCCACTGCAGTGCTGCTGCAGCAGCTGCTGTTTCCATGGAAACCCTTGGCAGGCAGCCACATCCCAGCCCTGCATCCCTGACAGCATCATCCCACACCCCACCTGCAGCCCGGGCTCCTCCTGCTCTGGGATGCCAAGATGGGGGGGCTGGGACTGGTGTCCGTCTGTCCCAACCCAGCGTCCAGGGAAGGAGCTGGGAAGGGGCTGGAGCTCCAGGAGCAGCTGAGGGATCTGGGAAAGGGGCTCAGCCTGGAGAAAAGGGGGATCAGGAGGAAACTTCTAGCTCTCCAAAACTCCCTGAATTCCTGGAGCCAGGTGGGAGGTGGGATCTGCTCCCAAGGAACAGGGACTGGAGGAGAGGGAACAGCCTCAGGCTGGGCCAGGTTGGATATTGGGAAAATTCCTTCTTGGAAGGGGCTGTCCAGCCCTGGCAGGGGTGGAGTCCCCATCCCTGGGGGGATTTACCAGCCCTGTGCATGTGCCACTTGGGGACACGGTCAGTGGTGGCCTGGGCAGTGCTGGGGAATTTGGGGGTGTCCCAGGGCTTTTCCAGCCTGAAGGATTCCATAATTCTACTGCAGCATCCGAAGCAGAGAGCAAGGAAGGGCCCATTCCATTTTTCCCAACTAATTTTACCTCTCACTTCCTCGGAGAGGAGAAATCCCACCCACAGCCAACACCCACAGCCCCCAGCCCACCCCGATCCGTTAATCCCGATGCCACAAACGCTTCCCACGCGGAGCTCCCGGCTTGGCACACGGAGCCGGGGGAGCAGCCAAGGCAGGAAGCTGGCAGAGCCCCTTCCGGCAGCTCCCGGGATCCCGCAGCGCCCGGGGAAAACATTCCCGACAAAGCAGAGCTCAGACGGAGGGAGGGAGGGAGGGAGGGAGGGAGGGAAGCCCGGCTGGGCCCACAGCCAGGGACAGCGGATGTGGGAAAAACGGGGCAGGAACGCTCAGAGGGGAGCGGGAAGGGATCCCTGCCCCCGGGGGAACGGGGCACGGCAAGGGGCTGGAGACAGGGATGCTCCTGTTCCACTGGATATTGCAATTCCACAGGCTCAGAGTGCTTCAGTGCCCGCTGGGAAATATTCCGTGATTTGCCCCTTCCTTCAGGAAGGATTTCCCATCCCACCGGGGAAGGACTTCCCACCTCTGCAGGAGGGATTTCCCATCTCTCCAGGAAGATTTCCAATCTCTCCAGGAAAGATTCCCACTCCTCCAAGGAGATTTCCAATCTTTCCAGGAAGGATTCCCAACCCCTCCAAGAGAGATTTCCCCTCTACAGGAAGGATTTCCCATCTCACCTCAGAAGGACTTCCCACCTCTGCAGGAAGGATTTCCAATCTCTCCAGGAAGGATTCCCACTCCTCCAATGGAGATTTCCCATTTATTCAGGAAGGATTCCCACTCCTCCAAGAGAGATTTCCGGTCTCTCCAGGAAGGATTCCCAACTCCTCCAGGAGAGATTTCCTGTCCTTCCAGGAAGAATTCCTACCCCACCAAGGAAGATTTCCAACCTCTCCAGGAAGGATTTCCAATCTCACCTGGGAAGGACTTCCCACCTCTGCAGGAGGGATTCCCCATCTTTCCAGGAAGGATCCCCACTCCTCCAAGGGAGATTTCCTATCTCCCCAGGAAGGATTCCCACTCCCCCATGGGAGATTTCCCATCTCTCCAGGAAGGATTCCTATCCCACCAAGGGAGATTTCCAGTCTCTCCAGGAAGGATTCCCACTCCTCCAAGAGAAATTTCCCTTTTTTTCAGGAAGGATTTCCACGCCTCCAGGAGGGATTTCACACTCCTCCAGGAGGGATTCCCCATCCCCTTCAGGAATAATTTCCCATCCCCTCCACTAAGGATTCCCATCTCCCTGGGAAGGATTTCCCACCTCCCTGGGAAGGATTTCCCAGTTGGGCCATACCTCTCTTAGGGACCTTCATGGCAGCAGATTCCGGGGTTTCTGGGGATGTTGTGTCCGCTCCATCCTCAAACACCTGGATCTGGAAAAAACACAACGACCACCCTTGCCCAAAATTCCCAGACAGGGAGACCAGGGAACAGATCCCTCTGGGAGTGGGTTCAGCTGAGCAGATCCCATGGTTTTGGCACAGATTTTTAGTTTCATCATTTTGGTTTTGCCATCAACCCTTCTGAAAACAGCCACACACTCCTTATTTTCACTGGGAACACGGAATATTCACACAGGCAATGAGGAAAGTCAAAGCTCTGGATTTGACAGCCCGGAACATCCGTACCAGATTCAGGGATTTTTCTTTTGAACTATTTTTAGATGCATTTTTGCTGGATAAACATGGAAAATGAGGTTGGGAGGGATTAGATCCTTGAGAGAGAACCATCCCTGTGCCTCAGATCAGCACCTCCCAAATTGTTCCTGCAGGAATTTGCCTGATCCATCACACCTCCCACCTGCAAGCTCAGCTTAAAAATCAAAATAACCTGGGAAGCTGTCAGACAGGAATTCCATTTTTGGAAGATTCCTGACACCAGGAATAATGAAATTTTAATTAATAGCCACAAAGAGACCAAGGAAAAGATGATTCCAAGGAAATCAAGACACCTACAGCCATGCAGGGTGGGAATTCTGAGTGGTCTGGGGGCTCCCCAGCAGATACAGCCTAGGAGGGAATTCCAGAGCTCCTGGAGAGGCTGGGGACAGGGACACAGAGAGACTGGATTTGGAGTGACACTGGGAACTGCCACCACAGACTGAGCACATCGTGACCATCGAGCTCCTCTGCCAAAGGCAGCTCCAGGTGATGCCAAAATCAGGGATTTCTACACACCAGAAAAGGAGCAGCCATGCTTGGACAGAATGGAATTGCCAGCTTGGGAAGCCTGGAATGGCTTTGGTGGGAAAGGACCTCAAATCCCACCCAGTGCCACCCCACGCAGGACCTCAAGTGCAGAGGCTGAAATTCCACCTGGCTTTGGAGCCTGCTGTCCCCCACTTCGAGAAACAGAAAATCCCAAAACCCCCAGGGCTATTTCCCTGTATTTAACATCCAAGCCACGACCCCGGGACCCCGGCACGCCGGGATCCCACCCACCTGGGACTGCCTGACGAAGATGCCGTGGTTCTCCTCGCAGGTGAAGTACTTCCTGCCCTGCACCGTGCCGTCATTCTTGCCCTTGGCCTCGTCCAGGATGACCCCGACCCACTTGCCGGTGGCGAACAGGGTGGCCCCCACGTAGGCCACGGTGCCGCGGTGGCCCTTGCCGATGACCTCCACGCGGGAGCCCACCTTGAGGGGCTTGCTGCCGCCGTCAGAGCTCATCCTGGCCGTGCTGGAGGCCTGCCAAAGGGGGAAAGAATGCCTCAGAAAGGTGGGCTGGATGTCGGGAGGGTTCATCTCCCTCCGGCCCCGCTCGCCTCCTCCAGGGGTTTTGTTTTGGGTGATTCCTTCTGCTCCCCAACGGGAGAGCACAAGACACAGCACAGCCACCAGCAGTGGCTCACAGACCTGATTTAGCCCCTTTTATAACATTTTTATAAGCCTTGGGGGAAAAAAAACACAAGAGCAGCAGTCAGTCAGCTTTAACCAGCTCATGCTCCATCTTTTCCCATTTTATCAGCATTCCCATGGGTTTCCAGCCTGAGAACTCTGTGCCCAGGAGCTGACAGAGGTCATTGTCCCATCCCTTCACACTGCTGGGAGCTCCTGGCACTGCCCCATGCCTGGACTCAGGGTACCCCAGCTTGGAATGTGGGTGGGAAAGTCCAGCAGCTTTCCAGGTGGGATTGTCATTATCCACCAGAGAGGAAACGGCCTCAGGTTGTTCCAGGGGAGCTTCAGATGGGAAAATTCCTCCTGGGAAGGGCTCTCCAGCCCAGGGCAGAGGTGGAGTCCCCAGCCCTGGAGGGATTTAAAACCTCAACAATTCCATGAGTCTATGTCATCAACATTACATCCACATTTATATTTCAGCAGGCACCAGGACACTCCGAGTGTGACATCCTGGGATGTCCCTGGGTTCAGGTGGGGTTATCCAGGTGATCAATGCTCTTGGATCATCAATGAGGTGATGGATGTGAGGAACTCCCTGGGTACTGGAGACCCTCAGGATTATTGAAATCCCAGGGAAATTTGTTGGGATCCACCCCCAACACCGCCTGCTCTGCAACCAGCCTGAGCAAAACAGATTATCATGGAATTCTGGAATGGTTTGGGTGGGAAGGGACCTTAAATCCCAACAATTTCACCCCCTGCCATGTGCAGGGACAGCTCCAAGTCCTCTCCAGCCTGGTCCTGGCACTCCCAGGGATCCAGGGGCAGCCACAGCTGCTCTGGGCACCCTGTGCCAGGGCCTGCCCACCCTCAGAGGGAACAATTCCTTCCTAAAATCCCACCCAAATTTCCTCTTTCCTAGTGGGAAGCCATTCCTTGTGTCCAAAACCCCTCTCCAGATCTTCTGGAGATCCTCAAAACCCTGATTGAAACCTTTCCATCCCACTACCTCTATCCCAGAGAGGACACAGATGTTCCCTGTCCTGCTCAGCTCCATCTTCCCACTCATCCCAACCTCCCAGCAATCCCCAAAACGGGACCAGTTTGGCATTTCCCCCACCCCATGTGTCCCTGGTTCTGGTCATTGTGCAGAAATGTGGAATTTTGGTCACTCTGGGCCTGGCTTCAGCCAAAGAATCTGCTCTTTATGCCAGGAAAACAGAGCCCCTTTCACCCTGCAGGGCTGGGAAGGCCCTGCAGACAAACAGGGGGTTTGGGACATTCAGGGAATTCTCAGCCTGTGGAAGAAGCCAGGGGACTTTGGAAACTCCTGGAATGCTACCAAAGCACCCCCTTCCCTTGCACATCACTTCCCAAGGCTGGAATGCAGAGTGAGCCCACCCAGTTTGGGGTTTTGGGACTAAAACCAGGGGTGTGGGTGTTCCCATGAGCCTGGATTCCAGGTTTCATCCAAACACAACTGGCACGAATCAAACATCACGAAATAATCTTACATTAAGACTGAAAATCTATCAAACAATGAAGAAACCCAACACCTCAAAGGAAAAATTGATGCTCCAGACCCAAATATCTCCCAAAGTTCTGGCAGCAACATCCTGAGAGCCCCTGGAAAATCGTGTCCCAGGTGTTACAGAAAGTGGGAGCAGAGCCCAAAGGAAAATCCCAAATCCCCAGTACACGGGAAGGTTCCAGGAGCAGATTTGATCCCTCCTGGTGTCCATATGGCACCTGCAGCCAGGTAAGATCCCTTGGATGTGACACATTCCAAGCCCTGGGGTACCTCTGGCCATTCCCTGTGTCCTGTCCCTCCGTCTCTTGTCCCCAGTCCCTCTCCAGCTCTCCTGGAGCCCCTTTAGGCCCCTCTAAGGCTCTGAGCTCTCCCTGGAGCCTCCTTTTCTCCAGGCTGGACATTCCCAGCTCTCCCAGCCTGTCCCTGACAGACATTTGACAACCAGCACCAATTTCACTGAACTTTTCCCGAGTCTTTCACACTTGGGAAAAGAAGGAGAGCCCAGAATTAATCTCTCCCACCCCTCAGGACCAGGCACTGAGTCTCTTCTGTTTCCAATTAATCAGAAATTGGTCTGTGAGACACCTGGAAGCTCCAATGCAATGGATAAACCCCTGACTGCAATTCCCATGAAGATTCAAACCAAGATTAATCCAGGTTTTACAAGAGGAAGAAGTGGCCCAGCTGGAAGCAGGTGGGATGGGCATTCCCAGGGGAATGATGGACACACCTGTGGTCACACCTCCTGGCCGTGGTGACAATCCCTGAGGGACAAACATGGGGACACCATGGCACAGCAGGTGGTGACACAGCCCAGAATTCCCTCAACCTCCCAGGCCAGCTCCTCGTGGATCCCCCTCTGCCACACCAACCTCCCAAAGGAACACACTCAGGATACCCCAGTCCTGGGAATGGGGGTAGGGACAGCAAAGGAAGAGGGTGGAGGAGCAGAACTGTGGGAAGCCACAAGAGCTGAGGCCACTGACAGTGACAGCCCTGTCACCCTCGGTGTGCAAGGGGAATAAGCTCCTAAATCCCAGGAAATGAGAAATCCAGGGATACACAGTGAAGGCAGTGGGGAACAGCTGAGCAAGCAGAGCACAGGGCAGGTGGTGGGAATGGGACAGCCAGGAATGGTGAACCTCTGGAGCAGCCAGCAGCCCAGGAGGAGCCTGTGCCACATCCCAGAGCTCCCATCCAGGGACACCAGCTGAGGGACAAGCACGTGGCAGTGCTGCCACCACCACCAGAGACTGCTCCCCACAACTTCCCACCTGGCACCGCTCCAGAATCCAGCATTTTCCCATTTCCCCCCTTTCTGAAGCGTGATAGACACCCACAGCCTGTGTGCCCCAAGGCACTGAAAATGGGGTGAATTATCAGTGATTTGGGTCACCCCTGTGCTCCATCCAAACCTGAGGGCTCCAGTGTTCCATCCCACCCCAGCAGATCAGCCCAGGAATATTCAGTGTTCCTGCAGGAGCGCCTCCCCCACGCAGGGGACACTGATGGAGCCTCAAACTGCCACTCAAAGCTCAGATCAAAAGTTTCACGAGAATCCCAAGCAGCCAACTCTGCCAAGATCCAAATTCCAGGTGCTGCCCACAAAGCTGGAAGAGGGAAAGACTTGGGAAGAATTCTGGGTTTAAGCCAGGTGCTGCTGCCACAACAGCCCTGTGGAAAGGAAGGATCCCCCTGGCACTGAGGGTGGCTGCCCTGGGTGACACCAGGATGTGGCACTGGGATGAAGTCATGGTGGCACTGGATTCCAGGCTGCCAAACTGGGAGGGTGTGGGTGTCTCTGGACACCAGGAGCCATGTCCCCAAAACCCAGAGGGGACCCAGGGTGGCTCCAGCCATGGTTCCTGCAGTGCCCATTCCAAAATCCACGTGAGCCAAACAGGGGGAATCTACTCACAGTGCTGTCCTGGCACCCCCCAGCATCCCTGGGACCCCCAGGACTCCCAGTCCTGCCACATCTCCCTCCATGAGTCCTTGGAGCCAGCGTTTGGCTCCTTCCCTGAGCCCCCATCCCCCTGGAGCCCCCAGGCTGTTGTGACAGAGCTGTCAGGACCCAGGTTGGAATCTCACCCCCTTCCTCCTGCTCCCCCATGGAAAACAGAGAGCTTTGGGGGGCAGGTGTGGGGCTCCAGCCCCCAAAACCCCATATGGACACACACCTGTCCCTGTGGACACACACACAGATCCTGCTGGGGTGGGCAAAAAAGGCTCCAGGCTGGGAAGTTTTCCCTCCACAGCCAAATCCCTTTGGCCACAGCTCAAATCCCATCAGCTCTGGGCCTTGTGGGTCCCACAGCAGGCAGGACCCAGTGCCCACGGAGGGTCTGGGGTCCCGTGGAGAGCTGGGAAGGGTCTGCCCTCCCCAGCTCCATTCTAGAGCCATCAGGACTGGCCACTGTCAAGAGGATTTGGGAGCCACCGGGACTGGCCACTGCCATGGGGATTTAGGAGCCACTAGGACTGGCCACTGCCCGACATCCCAACACATGGAAGCACCCAAACCACAGAATAGCTCGAGTTGGAAGGGACCCACAGGATCAGGGACCCACAGGATCAGGGATCCAACTCCTCCCCTGCACAGGACAATCCCACCCTGTCCCTGAAAACTCCTGGAGCTCTGGCAGCCTTGGGAATGCTGCTCAGGGAAGGGGTTTTGACAAGGCACAAGTGGGATAACAACACAAAACGCAGCTGGAAACTGGGAATTTCTCCCTGGGAGCATCAGGAGCTCAACCAGAGTCACCTCAGGTATCTGCTGGTCACTGGAGCTCCAGCTGCTTCCCCTCTCCACGCTGCTTTAAAGGAAACTTCACATGCACAAAATGCACACAAAATTCTCCAAAAAGCTACAAAGAGGATGAGCTCCTCAGCCTCAGACTCTAAACCAGTGTAGATGATTTAGAAAATCTGAATTATTTTATCCATACAAGGAGAAACCTCCTCAGAGAAGCTCACCTTGCTTCCCTGCCAGAACCTGGGAGCAAATATCACCTGTGGCACCTATTTATAGACCCTTGGAATGGTTTGGGTGGGAAGAGACCTTAAATCCCAAAAATTCCACCTCCTGACATGGCAGGGACAGCTTCCACTGTCCCAGGCTGCTCCAAGCCCTGTCCAGCCTGGCCTTGGGCACTGCCAGGGATCCAGGGGCAGCCACAGCTGCTCTGGGCACCCTGTGCCAGGGCCTCACATCCTCACAGGGAAGGATTTCTTCTAGAAATCCTAAATTCTAAAGGATTTCTGCTCTTCCTCTCCCCTGCAGGATCCTCCTCTAGGATCCTGGATGATCCCAGAGGCAGGAGCAGAACAACAGCCATGGACACAAACACTTGGAAAATGTTCCAAGGAGAGGCTGGAATGCCAAAGAAGGAACTCAAATTCCAGAAAGCTTGAAGAGGGAACTCAAATTCCAGAAAGCTTGAAGAGGGAACTCAAATTCCAGAAAGCTTGAAGAGAGAACTCAAATTCCAGAATGCTTGAAGAGAGAACTCAAATTGCAGAAGCCTCCTCTAAGTGCAAGGAAAGCCAGGAAACAGCCATGGAATTTCAGCAGGAATTCAGATGGGAGGAAGGATGAACACCCCCTCAGAATATGGGAATTCCTCACTGCTCTTCCCACAGAGCTCTGGGAATAGCAGGACAAAGCCAAAGCCAGGAAAATCCCAGACAGATTTTGCTCCCAGGTGGAGCACAAGAGTAGTTGTTAATTTAAAAAGAAGATTATGAATGTCACACAGCTCCTGCTCCTCCTCACTAGGAGTTTTCCATGTTAAACTGAAGCACCAGGGAATTTTTTCCTCACAAACACAATTTTATAGGATCACAGGGTGGTTTGGGGTGGGAGGGATATCAAAGCCCACCCAGTGCCACCCCTGCCACGGGCAGGGACACCTCCCATTGTCCCAGGCTGCTCCAAGCCCCATCCAACCTGGGCTGGAACATTTCCAGGGATCCAGGGGCTTCTCTGGGAAACCTGTGTTGAAAATCATGGAATCACAGACTAAAATAATGAAATTCTTTAAGTTGGAAAAGCCTTTTTGAGTCCCAGATATCCCACTGGCACCCCCCAGGATATCCCATTTCTCAACACAGCAAAGTCACAGGCACCACTCACCATCTCCTGCTTTATTTACTGCTTGGATTTGGGATGGAAATGAAGCCCTGAGGGAAAGAATCCTGGAAAATCCTGAGCTGGGAAAGACCCACAAGGGTCCTGAGCTTAAAGAGGAAGCTGAGGTGGGACAGGAGCTTTATGAGTGCCTGAGTTAAGGGAATATGGGAAGTTTTGGGAATTAAAGCTCTGTGAGATGATCCAGAGCCCTCTGGGAACACCCCAAGCTCCAGCAGGGCTCGGCTGCTCCACCCTTGCCAAAACCTACGGATCTGGGGCCAAAACTTCTCTGTACAAAGGGGAAAAACCCCAATTTTCCCCCAAACTCAGGCACTGCCATGTCAGGACAAAAAAATCCCCAGGATAAATAAACCTTCCTAAGTCTTCCAAAAACTTTTCCAGGCAAACACAAAACCTGATTAACCCAAAATCTGATTAAAGCTCAGAATTCAATTTCCTGGTGCACTGAGCAGGGATGGGACTGGCACAGGGGACCCCTGGCACAGGAAGCAGGATCCCATGCCAGGTATTTTGGGATTTATCAGGAACAACACGTACTGCAGGTGCTCCCACTGCTGCTCAGGTACTGGGATGGACACTGGGATGAACACAGGATGGACACGGGATGGACATGGGATGGACACTGGGATGGACACTGGGATGAAGACAGGATGGACATGGGATGGACACTGGGATGGACACTGGGATGGACACTGGGATGGACACTGGGATGGACACTGGGATGGAGCAGCCCAGAGCATCCTCAGGGTCACACCAGGCTGGGACTGGAGCCATCCAGGCTCTCCTGGGAGGAAGCACCAGCACAGAGCTCCAGGGATTCCCAGTGCCAGCCATGCCAATCCCAGGGATTCCCAGTGCCAGCCATGCCAATCTCAGGGATTCCCAGTGCCACCCATGCCAATCCCAGGGATTCCCAGTGCCAGCCATGCCACTCCCAGGGATTCCCAGTGCCACCCACGTCACTCCCCAGGCCATGGATCCCCCCACAAACCCCCCCAGCCACGGCTCTGCAGGATCCACATGGATTTCCTGCTGCCCAAACTCTCTGTCTAATTCATCAGCACAGAGAAAAGGAGTCCAGAAATATCCCCCCTCATCATCCAGGCTTTTCTGGGATCTGGGATACATGCCAGCCCCCTGCTGAGCAGCTGGAACACCCCCAGCTCAGGGAACACGAGGAGGAGGGAGGTTAAAAACCTTCAGAAACTGCCACTGTTTATCCAGAAGAAGCAAAATTCCACCTTATTGCATTTTGATTTTTTTTTTTTTTTTTTACAAACATCTCCCGGTGAAATTCCTGCACAAAGCTGATTTGGGGGTTGACTTTGTCAGGAAACTGAGTTCAGGAGAGAAATCCTAAACTAGCATTTGGGTTTTGGTTTTTAATCACTCAAAATAAATCCAGAGCGAGTTTAGGACGTTAATTCCCCTCCAAGCCCTGAACACTCCCAGGGGACCCCAAAAGTCTCCCTGTGGAGGGGAATCAGAATCCTGGAGTCATGGAATGGGTTGGGTTGGAAGGGACCTCAAAGCTCACCCAGTGCCACCCCTGCCATGGCAGGGACACCTCCCACTGTCCCAGGCTGCTCCAAGCCCCAAAGGCCAACCTGGGAATTCCAGCCAGGAATTCCTTGCCAAGATCCCAGCCCAATCTCCCCTTTGCCAGTGGGAGCCATTCCCTGTGTGCTGTCCCTGCAGGCCTTGTCCCCAGTCCCCCTGCCTCTCTCCTGGAGCCCCTTCAGGGACTCTGAGGATTCCCTGGATTTTTCCCTTCTCCAGGGGAACATTCCCAGCTCTCCCAGAGAAGAGGGGCTCCAGAATCCTGGAATGGTTTGGATGGGAAGGGACCTTAAATTCCATCCAGCCCCACCAGGGACACCTCCAACTGTCCCAGGTGGATCCAACCCCATCCCAACCTGGCCTTGGGCACTGCCAGGGATCCAGGGCAGCCACAGCTGCTCTGGGAATTCCAGCCCAGCCCCTGCCCACCCTCCCAGCCAGGAATTCCTTGCCAAGATCCCAGCCCAATCTCCCCTTTGCCAGTGGGAGCCATTCCCTGTGTGCTGTCTCTGCAGGCCTTGTCCCCAGTCCCCCTCTGCAGAATTTGACCCAACAATTTGGGGACATCCAGCACCCAAAATGAGTCCACCTGGGAACAACAACACAAACTGGAGGGGGACACGGTGTCACCCCCTGGGATCTCACAGCAATTCCCATGGAATTACAGAGTGGTTTGGGGTGAAAATTCCTCAGAGACCATCGAGTCCAACCATTCCCAGCACTGCCAAGGCCAGCACTTGGGATGTCCCCAAGTGCCACATCCAGAGGGCTGCTAAATTCCCCCAGGGATGAGGAGCTGGGCTGGACAAGCCTTCCTTTCCATGAAGGAATTTTCCCAGGGTCCAACCCGAACCTGGCACTGTGGTAATCACATATCCCCTTAACAGAGACACACAGCTCTCTCCCAGGATTTTCCTGGGAAGCTCAGAGAAAAGAATGAGAAGCAATTCTTCTCTTCACTTGCTTCACCTGTCGTGCACACTTAGAATGTTACAGAGATTTGTTTACCAAAGGGTGATTTCTTAATTGGACACTGGTGATAGTGTTTGAAATAAATTCATTGACCAATTACATCTGCCTGGATCATACTGCCTGTAAGAGTAACAAACTTCTTAATAAGTACAGTATATAGAATAGAATAAAGCAATTAATCAGCCTTCTAGAATCACACAGTCAATACTAATTATCACCCAGCTAAAACCCCACACCTTAACGCCATCCCCTCTCCCCCATCCCTGCTCCCTGCCAGCACATCCCGACCCATCCCGACTCCAGGCTCCTGCACGGAACCTCTCGGTCCCTCCCGATGCCTTTTCCCCCCGGGAGCTCATTCCAGGCGCGGCGGATGCCGGCGCTAGGACCCGCCGCTGGAGCCTGCGCCCTGCTCGGCTGCACCGCGGCACCGCAGCCCCCGCAGCCGCCTCCTCCTCCTCCTCCTCCTCCTTCCTTCCTTCCCTCCTTTCCCGACCCCGGGGATCATCCCGCCGCATTCCCGGCTCTTTCCGCGCTGGGATCGATGCTCCGTAGCCACAGCAACGCCCGGACACGCCGAGGATGCGGCGGGAGGTCAGTGGGGTTCAGCTCAGCCCGCGGGATCCCCACCGGGATCGCTTCCAGGGAAAAGCTGGATTTAAGGGCTCGGTCCTCGGGGAACGGGAGCCACGGAACCGCGCGGGCTGTGCGGGGCTGTGCGGGGCGGCCGGAGCAGAAATCCCTGGGTTTAAACCCTCCCAAACGCCCTCGGCTCCTGCTCAGAGCAATTCCCAGCTTTAAACTTTATTCCCTCGTTCCTTATGGAATTGCTCAGCAGCCACTTCCCTCGGAGGGCATGGAGCAGGGGGGAATACCCGGGGCTGGAAGTCATTCCATAATCCATAAATCCCAATCCATCAAAACCCCATTCCCTCCAAAAAAACCCAACAGCTTCAAAAAAATCCCCATTACCTCCAAAAAAACCCCATTCCATCAAAACCCCATTCCTTCGGAAAAAAACCCCAATTCATCAAAGCCCCAATCCCTCAAAAAACCCCCAATCCATGAAAACCCCAATCCCTCAAAAAAACCCCAATCCATCAAAACCCTCTTCCCTCCAAAAAAACCAATCCCCAAAAAAACCCCTATTTCCTCCAAAAAAACCCAATTAATCAAAAAACCCGAATCCATCAAATCCCCATTCCCTAAAAAAAACCTATTCCATCAAAATCCCAATCTATAAAAAAAAACCCAGTCCCTCAAAACCCCATTCCCTCCAAAACCCCCAATCCATCAAAACCCCATTCCCTCAAAAAAACCCCAATCCCTCCAAAAAAAAAACCATTCCATCAAAAAAAAAAACAATTAATCAAACTCCCACTCCCTCCTAAAAACCCCATTTCTTAAAAAAAAAACCCAATCACTCCAAACCCCATTCCTTCCAAAAACCCCATTCCCTCAAAAAAACCCCAATTCATCAAAACCCATTCCCTCAAAAAAAAACCCCAAAAACAATTAATCTAAACCTCAATCCCTCCTAAAAATCCAATTTCCTCAAAAACCCCAATCCATCAAAACCTCATTCTCTCCAAAAAAACCCCAATCCATAAAGAAACCCCATTCCCTCCAAAAACCCCATTCTATCAAAACCCCATTCCCTCCAAAAAAACCCAATTAATCAAAATCCCATTCCCTCAAAAAAAAACCCAATCCCCCCCAAAAAAACCAACCCCCAAATCCATGAATAACCCCAATCCCCCCAAAGCCAGCCCCTGGAGCAGAGCTCTCTGCCCCACGCCGAGGGGACAATCCAGCCAGAGCAGTTCCCAATCCCTGCCATCCTCAGAACCCTTCCCTGGTTTCATTCTTTAGGAATTTTCCTCTGGAAAACTCAGCAATGGGTGTGAAAACCCACCCAAAATTGGAATTTAGCAGCTCCTGGGTGGGATTTGAGGTTCTGGAGAATCAGCAGAACCTCAGCATGGAGAGCTCCCTGGAATCCTTTAAAATTCCACGTTTTCCCCTTTAAATACAGCAAATAATGAAATCCTTGTGTTTATTCCCAAAGCCACCAGGCAGCTCCGGGTTTGGGAATGCAGGGAGAAAGGAAAGAAGCTCCAAGGTCACAAACACCCAGCACAGACCCCAGAAATTCCAGCAATTCCTGATCCAGAGCTGGAATTTTGAGAAACCAAGAGGAAAAGGCAAAAATGCTGCGTGAAACCGGGGAGGTCCCTCCCGGTGGGAATTTGGGAATTCTGGAATTCCCTGAGCAGCGTGGAGTGAGGGACCAGCACAACTCACACAGGTAAACGGCTCTGCCTGCATTCCATGCCTTAATTAATCCTTGGTAATTAATTATTTATATCGTGCTAGTGAGGGCGGGTCGCGCTCTGCTGGAATTCCCAGCACACAGAATTCCCTGCTGGAAAATCCCAACGTTTCCTGGAGCCAGCACTGGGAATATCCAGCCCTGCCACTCTTAATGAGCCCCCCCAATTAGCCCAGGCGTTAATTAGCCCCGGGGCTGAGTCATTCCCGCTTTGTCTCTGGATCAAACCTTCCCAATCCCAAACATCCCATCACTGACCCCTCACACGGACCCCAAACATCCCTAAATCCCCCCTAAACATCCCAAAAGGATCACAAACAGCCCTAAATGCCCCCCAAACATCCCTAAATCCTCCCCAGACACCCCTAAATGCCTTCAAAACACCCCTAAATATCCTTGCAGACCCCTCCACAACCCCAAAATGCTCCTAAAAACCCCTAAATCTGCTCCAAACACCCTTAAATGTTCTCCAAACACCCCTAAATCCTCCCCAGACAGCCCTAAACGCCCCAAAACACCCCTAAATATCCCTGCAGACCCCCCCACAACCCTGAAATGCCCCTAAAAACCCCTAAATCTGCTCCAAACGCCCTTAAATGTTCTCCAAACACCCCTAAATCCTCCCCAGACAGCCCTAAACGCCCCAAAACACCCCTAAATTCTCCCAAAACATCCCTAAATCCCTGCTAAATATCCCTGCAGCCCCCCCACAACCCCAAAATGCTCCTAAAAACCCCTAAATCTGCTCCAAACGCCCTTAAATGTTCTCCAAACACCCCTAAATCCTCCCCAGACAGCCCTAAACGCCCCAAAACACCCCTAAATTCTCCCAAAACATCCCTAAATCCCTGCTAAATATCCCTGCAGCCCCCCCACAACCCCAAAATGACCCTAAAAACCCCTAAATCCCTTCCAAAACACCCCTAAATTCTCCCAAAACATCCCTAAATCCCTGCTAAATATCCCTGCAGACCCCCCACAACCCTGAAAGGCCCCTAAAAACACCTAAATCCCCCCCTCAACACCCCTAAATGCCCCCTAAACACCCCTAAATGCCCCCTAAACACCCCTAAATGCCCCCTAAACACCCCTAAATCCCCTCCAAACACCCCAAAATGTCCTCAAACATCCCTATATGCCCCCAAAACATCCCTAAATATCCCCAAAACATCCCTAAATACCCCTGCAGACACCCCCCACAAGCCCAAAATACCCCCCAAAACCTCTAAATCCCCCAAACACCCCTCCAGACCCTCCCACAACCCTGAAATAACCCTAAAAAAAACCCTAAGTCCCCTGAAACACCCCTAAAATGACTCAACACACCCCTAAATCCACCCTAACCACCCCTAAATATCCCTGCAGACCCCTCCACAGCCCCGAAATGACCCTAAAACCCCTCGGGAAGGGTTTGGGCCCAGCGCCGTGATCCGCTCCCATGCCGGTGTCCCATCCCGGTGTCCTATCCCAGTGTCCCATTCCCGGTGTCCAATCCTTGGTGTCCCATTCCCGGTGTCCCATCTTAATGTCCCCTCCCGGTGTCCCATTCCAGTGTCCCATTCCCAGTGTCCCCTCCCCGGTGTCCCATCCCCAATGTCCCATGCTAATGTCGCATCCCCGGTGTCCCATTCCCGGTATCCCCTCTCCGGTGTCCCATTCCCATGTCCCATTCCCGGTGTCCCATTCCCATGTCCCATTCCCAGTATCCCCTCCCAGTGTCCCATTCCCATGTCCCATTCCCAGTATCCCCTCCCAGTGTCCCATTCCCATGTCCCATTCGCGGTATCCCCTCTCCGGTGTCCCATTCCCATGTCCCATTCCCGGTGTCCCGCCGCTGTCCGTGGCAGTCCCGGCGGGCCGTGCCCTGGTGACAGTGACAGTGGCAGTGTCACACGGCCCTGCCCTGATTACTCACCGTGCTCCAGAGCCCTCTCCCTGTGCCTCAGCCGCTTCCCGGAGGGACTGTCCCCATTCCCGGGGGTCCCTTCCTGTCCCAGAGGGTCCTGCTCCAGAACCTGAGGGCTTTTCCCCATTTTCCGGGGTTTTTCCCCCATTTTTGAGTTCTTTTCCCAGTCCAGGGGGATTTCCTCCTGTCCCAGGGGGGCTTTTTCCAGTACCTGAGGGATTTTCCCAGTCCCGGCGGGCCGTGCCCTGGTGACAGTGACAGTGGCAGTGTCACACGGCCCTGCCCTGATTACTCACCGTGCTCCAGAGCCCTCTCCCTGTGCCTCAGCCGCTTCCCGGAGGGACTGTCCCCATTCCCGGGGGTCCCTTCCTGTCCCAGAGGGTCCTGCTCCAGAACCTGAGGGCTTTTCCCCATTTTCCGGGGTTTTTCCCCCATTTTTGAGTTCTTTTCCCAGTCCAGGGGGATTTCCTCCTGTCCCAGAGGGGCTTTTTCCAGTACCTGAGGGATTTTCCCCATTTCCCAGGCTCCTTTCCCATTTCTCAGGGCTCTCTCTGCACTTCCCAAGTTTCTTCCCCACTTCCTCAGGTTTTTTTCCCATTTTCTGGAGTTTTTCCCCTTTTCCCAAGGTTCTTTCCCTATTTCCCAGGATTTTTCCCCCCATTTCCCAGGTCCTTTTCCCATTTCTTGGGATACTATCTCCATTTCCAGGGGATTTTTTCCCCATTTTCCGGGGCTCTTTTCCCATTTCCCAGGGTTTTTTCCCCATTTCCCAGCATCTTTTCCCCATTTCCTGGAGTTTTCCCCCATTTCCCATGTTTTTCCCCCATTCCCCAGGGCTCTTTCCCATTTCCCAGGTTTTCTCCCCTTTACCCAGGGCTCTTTCCCCACTTCCCGGGGTTCTTTCCCCATTTCCTGAGGTTCTTTCCCCATTTCCCAGGGTTTTTTTCCCCATTTCTCAGGTTTTTTTCCCCATTTCCCAGGGTTTTTTTCCCCATTTCCCATGTTTTTCTTCCCCATTTCCCAGTTTTTTTTCCCCATTTCCCAGTTTTTTTTCCCCATTTCCCAGGTTTTTCTTCCCCATTTCCCAGGTTTTTTTCCCCATTTCCCAGGTTTTTTTTCCCCATTTCCCATGTTTTTCCCCATTTCCCAGGTTTTTTCTCCCATTTCCCGTGTTTTTCCCCCATTACCCAGGGCTCTTTCCCCTTTACCCGTGTTTTTTCCCCATTACCCGTGTTTTTTCCCCATTTCCAGTGTTTTTTCCCCATTTCCCAGGTGTTTTTTCCCCATTTCCCATGTTTTTCCCCCATTTCCCAGGGCTCTCTCCCCATTTCACGGGGGTCTCCTCCATTTTTCCACTTTTTCCCAATCCCTGCATCACTTTTCCCATCTCCAAGAACCTTTCCCTGGTCCTTAAAGATTTTTTTCCCTCTCCCCGTGCTCCCACCTCCCTCTCTCCAGCTTCCAGCCCCTCTCCCATCCCAGTCACCCTTCCCCTCCCCACTGGTTGCACTGGGATGTTTCCTGGGGAATCCAAAGCGGGATTTGCTGTCGGGCTGGGGCTCTCACGATCCCATCGGGATCGGTTCCTTGCCGAATTCCAGGCGCACCGGAGCCAGCGCCACCGCCCGGGCGTCCCCTGTCCCGGTTAAGCCCGGGATAACTCCCGGAGCCGAGGGATCCCGTCGCGGTGTCCCGGTGCCTGCCGGGAACCGCGGTACCCGGTGCCGGTTCATTCCCGGGATAATTCCCGGGTTTATTCCCGCCGGGAACGGAGTGAGACCGGCACCAGCACCGGGTGGTTTCCAAGGCAGTTTGGGGCAAGTGACCCCAAAATGAGGTCGGGCTGTGAGGGGTGGCGGTGTCCATCCTGTCCCTGAGTGTCCCATCCCCCCAGTGGTGCCCTGTGGCTGTCCCTGACTGTCCCTGTCCCTGGGATGGCCTGGCAGTGGACAGTTCCCATGGTGGCTCTCCGTGACTGTCCCTGTCCCTGTGCAGGGATGCCCCGGTGGCGGGCAGTGCCCATGCTGGCTGTCCCTGTCCCTAGGTCCCACCCCCTAGGGGTGCCCTGGTGGCACAGTACCTGTGCTGGCTGTCCCTGACTGTCCCTGTCCTTGCACAGGGATGCCCTGGTGGCACAGTACCTGTGCTGGCTGTCCCTGACTGTCCCTGTCCCTGTCCCCGCGCAGGGATGCCCCGGCGGCGGGCGGTGCCCGCGCTGACCGCGCTGTGCCTGCAGAGCCTGGCCCAGCACATGCAGAGCCTCTGGGCCAGGGACTACAGTGACAACTACCTGGACGAGTACGAGTTCCGCTTCCTCGTGGGGCCCTTCAACGACCTGGGTGAGCTCGGGGGGTGCGTCAGGCCACCGGGACCCCCTTGTGAGGGGCAGGGGGGGTCCCGGGCCTCGCTGACCCCCCTGTTCCCCCCCAGCCTGCGGGCTGGTGCAGGAGCTGCTGCAGCTGCTGGGGACGAGCCGGCGGCTGTCGCGGGCGGCGCTGCACCTACTGCTACTGCCACACCTGCGGCAGCTCAGCCTGCGGGCCTGCCCCGCCCTGGCCAACAACGCCCTGGGGCACCTCATCGTGCTGCGCTGCCAGGTGGGCAGAGGGCATGGGCTGGGAGAGGGAGAGCGGGGCGGGGAGTGACGTCTGTGGGGTTGGGAGTGCCCACCCTCCATGGGGCAGGGGGTGACAGCGCTCTGGGAGTGCCACGGTGCGTGGGGCAGGGGGAGTGACCACCCTCTGAGGGGATGGGAGAGTGAGACAGAGGTGCTCATCCTTTGTGGGGTTTGGGGTGCCCACTTTCCATGGGGTAAGGGGGATAGAGCTTGGGGTGGGTGCTTGCCATCCATGGGGCAGGGTGTGACAACACTTTGGGGGAGCAGGGCTGTGGGGCAGGGGGAGTTAGGCTGGGTGTGACCCTCTCTAACGGGATGGGAGAGTGGGGCAGCTCATCCTTTGTAGGGCTGGGGGTGCCCACTTCCCATAGGGCAGATAGAGCTTGGAGTGGGTGCTTGCCATCCGTGGGGCAGGGGCTGACAACACTTTGGGGGAGCAGGGCTGGGAGTGCCATGGTCTATGGGGCAGGGGGAGTAAGGCTGGGTGTGACCCCCTCTAGGGGATGGGAGAGTGAGACAGAGGTGCTCATCCTTTGTGGGGTTTGGGGTGCCCACTTTCCATGGGGTAAGGGGGATAGAGCTTGGGGTGGGCGCTCGCCATCCATGGGGCTGGGGATGCCCACCATCAGTGGGGCTGGGGGTGCCATCATCCGTGTGCCAAGGGGTTGGGACAGGGGGAGCACACAGGGCCTGCCCACCCTCTCTGAGTCTTGAGTTGCAGGGGCTGAGAGTGGCATCCGTGCCCCCCTGCCCGCCCCACTGAGGGTCTCCCCGTGTGTCTGCAGGGCCTGAGTGTGCTGGACCTGGGCGGCTGCGGGCGGCTCTCGCCCTCCGTGCTGGTGGACCTGGCCGAGGGGCTGCCCCGCCTGAGCCGCCTGGGGCTGGCCCACACCCAGGCCAACATCCAGGTGCTCTCGGCCGTGGGCTCCTGCTGCCACCACCTGCGGGAGCTCGACGTGTCC
Source organism: Pyrgilauda ruficollis (assembly GCF_017590135.1). Lineage (NCBI taxonomy): Eukaryota > Metazoa > Chordata > Aves > Passeriformes > Passeridae > Pyrgilauda > Pyrgilauda ruficollis. Next base: position 122,670 of record NW_024524401.1, read on the forward strand.
GGCTGCAAGAAGGTGACGCCGCGCGCCCTGCGCCACCTGGGCTACGACCCCGTGGAGCGCAGCCCCGGCTGCCCCACGCTCCGCGTCCTGCTGGCCCGCGACCTGCAGCACGCCGGGGACGGGGACACGGTGGCTGCCGTGGCCTTCCTGCTGCTGGCCCTGCCGTGCCTGGAGGTGCTGGCACACGGCGCCCTGCCGGATGCGCTCGGGCTGCTCCATTCGGGGCAGCTGGACGGCACCGAGGACTCCGAGGGTTTCCCCTCGCTGGAGGAGCTGGCGCGGGGCCGGGGGGCTGCAGCAGAGGGAGCCCCGCTCACGCTGCCCCTGCGGCAGCTGGAGGAGGTGGCAGAGGACGCGCTGGGCACCGTCCACGCCGTGTGTCCCCAAGCCGAGGAGGTCAGCGTGTGGCTGGGGGACAGTCCCGGCCCCTCAGGGCTGCGGGAGCTGCCGGGCTGGAAGTGCCTGTCCCGGGTGACGCTGGGCTGCTCCGGGCGGCACGGCCGGGCGCTGGCAGAGGTGCTGCCCCTGGCACAGGGCCTGGGCACCCGCCTGCGCGCCCTGACCCTGCACGGCTTCAGCTGCTGGGACCCTCTCTCGCTGCCCACCCTCCTCGCCAGCTGCCCCGGCCTGCAGAGCTTCAGCGCCGAGCTGGAAGTGCCGCCAGACCCCCACGCCCACCACGAGCCCCCCGAGGAGGAGCCCCCCGCCCCGCCACCACGCTGGGCCACCGACCTCCTACCCCGGGGGCTGCCCCGGCTCCAGAGCTTCTCGCTGAGCCTGGCCGGGCCGGTGCCGGCGGCGCACGGGCCGGTGCTGAGCTCCACGCTGGCCTCGCTGCTGTGCGCGGCCCCGCGGCTGCAGACGCTGCGCCTGCTGGCCGTGCCCTTCCCGCTGGACTCGGTGCTGGAGCCGGCGCTGGCGGGGCCGGCGCTGCGGGAGCTGCGGGAGCTGTCGCTGGCCGAGAGCCGCGTGTCCCCCGGCACCGTGTGGCAGCTGCTGGGCTCCGAGGGGCCCCTGCGGCGCCTGGAGCTGTCCCGCTGCCCCGACATCCACCGGCGCGACTACGACAGCTTCCTGCAGGCCGTGAGGAAGCAGCGGCTGGACCTGGACATCACCTGGGAATAGCGCTGGGGTTTTTAATAAAAGCGTCACAGTCACAGCTGGCCGGCGCCGTGATGTCCCCTGGGCAGCACAGGGGGAGCAGAGCGGCGTCCGTGTCCCCCTTCCCGCGCTGAGGGGTGACATCCCGGTGGCTCAGTCCTGCTCCGTGAGCCCCGTGAGCCGCTCCGATGCCTCCCAGAGCTTCCGTGCCAGCGCGGGGTCGCGGGCGGCCGCCGAGGGCAGCGCCAGCCGGCAGCTGCTGTCGAAGTATTTCCCGCTGATGCCCGCGGCTTCCTCCGAGACGGCGCAGAAGATGGTGCTGGCAGCGCCCTGCTCTGCCGACTGCGGGGGAACGGGGGTGAGGAGGGGTCTGGCACCTGCCACCCACCCACCCCGCTGCCCCCGGCACGGGCAGGACCCGGCCCCGCTCACCTTCATGAAGGGGCGGAGGAGGACGAAGAGCGCCCGCATGGCCCAGCTGAAGTGGCGCATGATGCTGGTGCTCACCACGCCGGGGCTCAGCGCGTTGGCCGTCACCCCTGCCAGGCCACACCGTCAGCAGGGTCCCCAAATCCCTCGGGGAGAGCAGCAGGAGCAGCCCCCAGCCTGACCTCAGCCTGGGCTCTGCCACCCTTGGGGGTTCCCAGCGAGTTTCTAACCCGTGTCAGACCCCCCAGCTCTGCCGGCAGCCCCCGGGATCTGCCACGGGAGCACAGCGAGTTGGGACAGGGGGTGTCCCCAGGGAGCCACGGGGCACGGCTGAGCCCGGCACGGCCCAGCACCCACCTGTGCCCTGCAGGCGCCGTGCCAGCTCGGCGGTGAAGAGCACGTTCATCAGCTTGGTGCTGTTGTAGGCGGCGTCGTGCCCGCCCGGGCGCCGCTGCCCCGTCAGGTACCCGCTGTCGGCCGTGCCCACGCTGTGCCGGAACGACGACACGTTGACCACTCTGGCGGGCGCCGAGGCCTTCAGGAGGTCTGTGCCAAGCAGGGGGTGAGCGAGGAGGAGTCCCCAGAGCCCCCCTGACTCCCCCAGCCCCTGCACTCACCCAGGAGCAGGTTGGTGAGCAGGAACGGGCCCAGGTAGTTGGTGACGAAGGTTTGCTCCAACCCCTCCGACGTGATGGCGAAGGGCAAACCTGAAAGGAGGGTGGGTGTGGAAATCCAGGGCACTGGGAATATTTCTCTGTCTGCTCTGGGGTGCCCTGACCCCCAGGGGAGCACTGACTGTGACTCATCCATGGAGAAAGATTCCCAGAAGGTAGACCAGAATCCACAAAAGCGTGAAATAGATTATAGAGAGCAGTGTAGGTGTGTCACTTAGGTGGGAATTTAGGTTTTGGGATGTTTAGTATGTTGTGGATGGGAGCAAGATGGAGGGCACAGGGTGTTGTCCTGGGCTTCTTCTTCATGCTTCTTCTTCATGGGTTTGGATGGCATTTTGTAATTGAGCAGAAAAATCCTCATTGGGGGCTCTTTGGTATCAATTATTGGGTTAAAAGGGGAAACAATCTAGGTGTCAGTTCTTAATTGGATGGTTTAGTGTTCAAAGACCTTGTAACGAGATTGTTGGCCATTCTGTGCCTTCTAACGACAAGCTGCTGAACTCACAGTAGTGAGACTGTTTAACTGATGAGAAATAACAAACACCCAAGTCCAAACACGAACTACTGTCTCGAGCGCCTTCAATCCCAACCCAGACAAAACAAACCCAGATAGAACCCCCACAGCTGGGCACTCCATGGGGACGGGGCGCTGGACCCCTTTGGGGCTGCAGGGGTTTTCGTTTTGCCTGGCACGTACCGGTGACGCCGGCGTTGTTGACCAGCACGTCGAGGCGCGGCTCCTCGCGCAGCACGGCGCCGGCGAAGGCGCGCACCGAGGCCAGCGAGCCGGTGTCCAGCAGCCTCAGCAGCACCGCCGGGTTCCCGGTGAGCGCCCGGATCTCCTCCATGGCCGCCTGGCCCCGCTCCCGGCTCCGGCACGCCAGGATGGTGCGGGCGTTGCGGCGTGCCAGGTCCATGGCCACGCACTTGCCGATGCCTGCGGGATGTGGAGAGGCTGATCCCTGGCAAGGGGTCTCTGGGAATCCATGCCACTGTGTCCCCGAGGTTTGGGCAGCCCCTGCCACAGCCCAACAGTGGGAAACACAGGTTCTTGTTATGACTGGAGCAGTGAAATCTGGTCCATTTACACACTGCCCTGAAATACACTTTTCTTGAGTTGTGTCAACAGGCTGGTGTGTTCCAGGCTGATTGGCCAATAGCAGACTTATGTGCTGGCAAAATATATGTGAATATTGGTATTGCAAAGATATACTTATGTCCAAAAGCTGAAGGCTTGAAAACATCTGTGTTGTGTCCTCCATAACACTCCTCCTTCGCTCTTCTCCTTTTTGTGTTTTCTTTGGGATTGTTACGCTTAAGTTTTAGTAAGTGATAGCATTGTCTTCTCTGGGTATCTGATGGGAGCTTTTTTAGTCTTTAAATGTAAGAGTAAGGACTCATTAACAGCTGAGCATTGTCTTGCATTCCTGCACTCATACTCATTGAATATTAAGAGAGATTTGGTCATAAAATACTCCTAAATAGTGGTTTAAGCAAGGTGTATGGATGTTGTTTTTCTCAGAATCAAATTTAACTCCTAACAGTATAGAAAAGTGGTAAAGTAATATTCCAGATATCTATGAAAAATGGTATAGAAAAAAATGTTGAGTTTTCTAATTAAAAATTTAAAATTAAATTAAAAATTTAAAGCCACCCAGCAGGAAATGATGGGCACTGGGGAGGGGATGGAGCCCAGCACGTGCGGGGTCACTCTGTCCCTGGGTTGTGTTTTCTTTGGGATTGTTACGCTTAAGTTTTAGTAAGTGATAGCATTGTCTTCTCTGGGTATCTGATGGGAGCTTTTTTAGTCTTTAAATGTAAGAGTAAGGACTCATTAACAGCTGAGCATTGTCTTGCATTCCTGCACTCATACTCATTGAATATTAAGAGAGATTTGGTCATAAAATACTCCTAAATAGTGGTTTAAGCAAGGTGTATGGATGTTGTTTTTCTCAGAATCAAATTTAACTCCTAACAGTATAGAAAAGTGGTAAAGTAATATTCCAGATATCTATGAAAAACGGTATAGAAAAAAATGTTGAGTTTTCTAATTAAAAATTTAAAATTAAATTAAAAATTTAAAGCCACCCAGCAGGAAATGATGGGCACTGGGGAGGGGATGGAGCCCAGCACGTGCGGGGTCACTCTGTCCCTGGGCACGTGTGGGTATCCCAATCCCAGCCTGGGGGTCTCCAGCAGTGCCAGCCCGAGCACATGGCAGTGGAACACAGGTGGGAGAAGTGACCCCATCCCTGGTGTGACATGGTGGCCATGGTGGCCTTGTCCATCAGTCACTAACAGTCCGAGTCCAGCCTCGCGAGGTGGGCAGGGGGCACCGGGAGCACACTGTGAGTGCCCAGGGATGGCCACCAGCTTCTTCTGCAGCCATTTGCACTCCCAAAGCAGGGACTGGGGCCCTGGCAAAGCGACACCCGTGTCCCCTGCAGGTCACCGCTCAGCCATGATGCCACCACCCACACACGTGTCCCCGCCCCCGCTCACCGCTGTTGGCTCCGGTGACAATCACCGTCTTGCCCGTCAGGTCGGTGGGACACTTGCGGGGATCCCAGGGGCTTCTTCGCGTGGCGCAGAGCAGCAGGGCCAGCAGCAGGGCCAGCAGGAGCCACCCCGGGGGGCTCAGAGCCCCCAGCAGCTCCATGGCCGGGCGCGGGGTGGGGCTGGGGACAGAGGTCACAGCAGGACCTTTGCCCGGCCGGTGGCACCGCACGGCACGGCACGGCACGAGTCCCTCTGCTCCGTGAGCCGCTGGCAGCCGAGCAGGGACAGCAGAGTGTCTGGAGCAGGCAGGAGGGTGAGCCACGTGTCGCCTGTGCCACCACACTGTCCCCAGTGCCACCCTGTCAGGAAATGACAGCTCGTTTACTGCTCTTAATAAGCTGTGGGTGCTGTAAAACCACACGGGCTTTTTTTTTTATTTTCTCCACCAACGATTTCTGCCGGTCCGCCCAGGCTGGACCCCAAACGATATTTTGCACCTCAATTTGTGGTGTTGAGTAACGCGGGAGGAAGTGCACCCACGCAAAAAAAAAAAAAAAAATGGGGTCACAAATGGGGTGATCGGGACACGTCTCACCTGGTCCGGGGGCAGAGGGACATCCAGGGCGGGCCTGAGTTTGGGGTTTCCTGTTTTGTAGGGCCGCCAGAGCGGACCCTCGATGAGCGCTGAATTAAGACCCGAGTGGTGAAACCAGCCTCACGCTAATTAGGAATGAAAGCCACGCCCACTCTATCATCCTCTGCTAATGAGGGACCGAAATCCCCCGAGGCTTCACCTGGTGCCGAAACTATCTGAAAAACACGGCATCTCATGCTAATGAATGAAACCACGCCCACTCATCAATGCTAATGAGTGTCTCTATAAATGCAACTCGGGGGAGAGGTAAAGCTCCCTGTGTCATGCCGCTGTCCTTGGTGTCGCCTCGGTGTCGCCGGTGCCACTTCGGACTCCCTGCAGCCCCGGGGCGGCTGCAGGAGGGGCGATGCCCACCAAAGTCCCCTTCGGGCAGTGCGGGGACACTGCAGGACCGGAGCACGTCCCTGTGGGATGGCCCAGCGGGCGGGGACAGTCCCAGCGAGGGACCCCGAGCTGCGCCCGGGAAGGCAGAGGAGGCTCCGGGCCGGCTCCGTTCCCCAGAACGGGATCTCCCGGGGCGAAGCCACACGTGTCACCCCCGTCACATCGCCCTTATTCCTCTTTTGGGGACAAAGGGGCTGCGGGGACCAGCCGCGTGCGGGTCCGGGCGCTGGTGGCACCGTAGGCGCAGCGCCCGGTGCTCCCGCCCGGCTCCGGTGGCACGGCCGGCTCCGCAAAACTCATTTTAAATCTTTTTATTTACTTCTGTTCTTTTCGGGAGCGCTAGCGTAGAGCCCCGAGCTCCGGGAGCGTCCCACGGTGCCACGCCCGGTGCCAGCTCCGGTACCGGCGAGACCCGGGGCGACGGGGATCCGTCCGGAGCCGGGACAGCCCCCGGGAGCTGCCGCGCTCCCAGCGGGTTTTCCGGCTCCTCCTCTGACTCTTTGTACTCCGAGAGCCGGCACTCCGGGTAGGGCAGGATGGGCTTCAGGTCGTCCTCCGCCTTCCTCAAGGCCTCCTCCCCCTGCTCGTCGTCGCCGTGCCCCGCCAGGGCCGGCCCGCGGCGCTCGCTGCCGCCCCAGCGCACGGTGACACCGGGTGCCAGGCGGACCGAGGCCAGCCAGGGGTCACAGAGCTGCGGCTCGGTCCTGGGGACCCGCCCGGCTCCCGGGAGCACCTGCACGGATCCCGGCAGGAGTAACCGGCTCCTCGAGGCTCCCGCCCGCCCCCGCTCGGGCTCGCCGCTCGCGTCCACCACCTTGACCTCGGGCAGCACCCAGCGGGTGGCACCGCGCCGGGCACCGAGCCTGGGCACGCCGGGGCTGCGGGAGGGTCTGCGCGGCTGGATGGACGGCACGCTGGAGAGGGAGGAGGAGGATGGCGGCCGTGCCTCTTGGTCGCCGACCTTCGCCGTGCCCTCGCGGGGCTCCTGCGCTGCCGGTGCCGCGGGCTCCGAGGGCGCGGCCGGTGGCGGAGCCGGGGGCCGGGGCGCGGCCGGCGGGGCCGCCCGGGGCCGCGGGGGCCGGGAGGGTCGGAGGCTCCTCTCGGGGGCTCGGGAGGGTTGGCGGCCCCTCCTGGGGGGCTGGGGAGCCATGGTTGGCTTGCGGCGGGGCTGTCGTGGCCTGGGAGGAGCTGCGGCGGCTGCGGAGCGGGGCTGGCACGGCGGGCGGAACGGACCCGGTGTCGGTGCGGGTGTCGGGGCCCCCGTGGGGTGACACCGGGCTGGGGCTCAGCCCGAGGGGTCTCGGGAAGGGCGGATCGGGGCACGACTCACCTGGCCCGGGGGCACAGGGACACCCAGGGCTGTGTCCTGGCCGAGGGGACCTTCAGCGTGAGCTGCCACGGGGACGTCTCCGGACGGGACCTGCCCGGGGGACACAGGGACATCCCGGGCGGGAGCAGCGCCGGGGACCTCGCCGGGACGCACGGGCGGAATTTCGGCTGCCACGGAGAGATCCTCGGGCAGGTCCTGGCCGGGGACAGAGGGGACCCGCTGTGGGTGACACCGCGGGTCCCACGGCCCGGGGGGTTCCGGGGGCTCGGGGAACCTCTCACCTCTTCCGAGGGCAGAGAGACGTCCACGACGGGGATAACGCCCGGTGTCCACGAGTCCCACAAGTGGGCTGGGGGCTCCTCGTCCTCCTTCCAGACTCCGTCCCGCTCGGGGTCCGGGTCCCCCTCGGGGTCCGGGTCCTCGTCGTCCCTCACCAGGAAGCGCCACTCCGCGACAAACAGCATGGCATCCCGCGCCCGCGACACCGCGAAGGGCACCCGCTGCGGGCACAGCGCTGAGAGCCCGCCCGCAACCCGCAACCCCCCAAAACCTCCCCAAATCGGGGAGGGGAGAGGTCTCTCACCTGCCGAGCCACGGCCGCCTGCGCGCTCTCGGTCAGGACCCGCTCCAGGAGCTCGTCCAGGATGGGCCCCACATCCAGCGGCTCCCGGGGCTCGGCGTCCGGGGACACGGCGGGCTCGGTCCGCCCGGAGCCTCGGGAGGCTCCCTTCTTGGACTGCCGCGGCTCGGCCCGGCCCGGCGTTCGGGACTTGTCCTGCTTCGATCTGCTGCCGGACCCGCTGGGCTTCGCTTTCTGCGCGGGACAGACACACCCGCGGCTGCCGCTGCCCGGCGGGGCCGCCCAGTGCGCCCCAGTACGGACCAGTACACGGCCCGCAGCCCAGCGTGGCCCCTCAGCTCATCCCAGTGCATCCGAGTGCATCCCAGTATAGCACAGTACCTCCCAGCTCATCCCAGTGCATCCCAGTATAGCCCAGTACATCCCAGGATAACCCGGTACATCCCAGTGCATCCCAGTATAGCCCAGTACCTCCTAGCCCACTCCAGCATGGACCCCCAGCTCATCCCAATACATCCCAGTATAGCTCAGTACCTCCCAGCCCATCCCAGCATGGCTCCCCAGTATAGCCCAGTGCATCCCAGTATAGCCCAGTACATCCCAGCCCACATCAGCATGCCTCCCCAGCTCATCCCAGTGTAGCCCAGTACCTCCCAGCTCATCCCAGTACATCCCAGCTCATCCCAGTGCACACCAGTATAACCCAGTACGTCCCAGCCCACATCAGCATGCCTCCCCAGCTCATCCCAGTGTAGCCCAGTGCATCCCAGCTCATCCCAGTACACCCCAGTATATCCCAGTGTAGCCCAGTGCAGCCCAGTATAGCCCAGTAGCTCCCAGGCCACCCCAACATGGACCCCCAGCTCATCCCAGTACATCCCAGTATAGCTCAATACCTCCCAGCCCACCCCAGCATGGCTCCCCAGTATAGCCCAGTACATCCCAGTGCATTCCAGTATAGCCCAGTGCCTCCCAGCCCACCCCAGCACGGCCCCCAGCTCATTCCAATATAGCCCAGTACATCCCAGCCCACCTCAGCATGCCTCCCCAGTATAGCCCGGTACATCCCAGTGCATCCCAGTATAGCCCAGTACATCTCAGTATAGCCCAGTGCCTCCCAGCATCCCCAGCTCCTCCCAGCCAACCCCCGCCCGCTCTGCTCTGTTTCACCGCCTCCCAGTCCCTCCCAGTCCCTCCCAGTCCCTCCCAGTCCCTCCCGGCTCTCCCAGTCCCACCTCGGCCATCCCGCCCCTTCGGCGTCCCGGCCTCCACGGCAACGTGACGTAATCACCCGGCGCCGCCCGCCTTTGCGTCATCACGCCGCGACGCGTCTCCATGGCGGCGGCGAGCACCGGGTGAGCGGGGAGGGGAAACCGGGGGGCACTGAGGGGAACCGGGACACTGAGGGGGAACGGACCTCGGGGAGGGCGGGACGGGCAGGGCGGGGGGC
>NW_024524401.1:131777-137566 GCF_017590135.1 Pyrgilauda ruficollis
GAATCTGCCCCCACTGCTCCGGATCTGCCCCTCTCTCCCCTGAATTTGCCCCCCACTCCCCTGGATCTTCCCTCAGCCCCCTGGAGCTCTCGGGACCCCCTTGGAGCAGCTCCCGGCTCCCTGGATCTCCCCTCCCCGTGTGGATCCATCCCCGGACCCACACCAGCCCCTCCTCAATCCGCCCCCATTCCCTCTCTATCCCCATCCCATCCCTCGGATCCGCTCCAGCCCCTGCCGCACCCCCCTGGCCGTGCCCCCCGGTGCCCCGGCAGCCCCCCGGCTGTGCCCCCCGGTGCCCCGGCAGCCCCCTGGCCGTGCCCCCCGGTGCCCCGGCAGCCCCTCGGGCTGTGTCAGGCCGTACCGGCGGGAGCGGAGCCTGGCGCTGCGGAGCAGCAGCTCGGCGCTGTACAACAACCTGGCCGTGCTGTGCGGCCCCGCCCGGGCCCCGGCCTTCGGAGCCGTGCACGGCAGCAGTCTCAGCCTGCTGGCCAGCGAGGGGCCCCCCCGGCAGCTGCAGGCCAGGGGAGGGGGCTCTGCCCTCAGCACGCCCCTGCTGACCCAGGTGAGGGGCGGGCAGAGCGCTGCTGGCAGCGGGCAGGGGGTGGGACACGGCCCTGGCACTGAAATGGGGCGGGGGGATTCAGGATCCTGAGGGGCCAGAGTGTGGGGAGGGGAAAGGAGCCCCCTGAGGGGTCTGGGGGAAGCTGGGGGGTCTGACCTGTGGGGACATCAAACACACCTGGGGGAGGGCACTGCCCCCTGGGAGGGGGACTGGGGGCTCCAGGAGGAGACTGGGGGGCTCCAGGAGGGAACTGGGGGGCTCTTGTTCCAGGAGAAAATTTGGGAGCTCGTGTTCCAGGAGGAGGAGTTTTGGGGGCTCCAGGAGGAAACTGTGGAGCTCCTAGAGGAGTTTGGGGGGCTCCTGTTCCAGGGGTAGGAGTCTGGGGACTCCAGAAGTAGGTTTGGGGACTCCAGGAGGAGATTTGGGGGGCTTCTGTTCCAGGAGGAGATCTGGGGGCTCTTGTTCTAGGAGAAGGGGTTTGGAGGGCTCCAGGAGTGGTCTGGGGGACTCCAGGAGAAAATCTGGGGGCTTCTGATCCCGGAGAAGGATTTGGGGGGCTCCAGGAGGAGATTGGGGGCTCCTGATCCAGGAGAAGGATTTGGGGGGCTCCAGGAGGAGATTTGGGGCTCCTCTTCCAGCAGAAGTTTGGGTTCTCCTGTAGGAGGGTTTGAGAGCCTTCAGGAGGGGTTTTGGGGGTTCCCCACGGGAAGACCCCCAGAAGGTGGGGCTGGAGGGAGGTTTTGGGGGTGCTGCCCCAGGAGGGGTCCCTCAGTGTCCCCTCTCTGTCCCCGCAGGCCGCGTGGTGCCAGCTGCCGGCGCGGGTGCTGCTGGTGCTCACGTCCCAGCGCGGGGTCCAGGTGAGGCCTGGGGGGCACTGGGGGGTCCTGGGGGTCCCCTGTCCCCCCCAGAGTGTCCCAGCCTGTCCCTGGGTGGCAGATGTACGAGGCTGATGGCTCCACCATGGTGTTCTGGCACGCCCTGGATGTCCCCGAGCTGCCGGCAGGTGAGTCCCTCAGAGCCACCCCTGAGCCTGTCCCCAAGTGCCACATGCACAGGGCTGCTAAATCCCCCCAGGGATGGGGACTCCACCCCTGCCAGGGTGGAAATTCCAGCCCTTTCCAGGAAGGAATTTTGCCAATATCCAACCTAAACCTCTCCTGGCACAGCTTGGGGCTGTTCCTGTCATCCTGTCCCTGTTCCCTGGCTGTCCCCTCCTGTCAGGGAGTTGTGCAGAGCCACAAGGTCCCCATTTGTCCAACCCTACTGTCAAACTTTAAAACTTTTCTACAAATCCATTTCCCACACCCCTGATCCCCTTTTCTCCAGGCTGAGCCTTTCCCAGCTCCCTCAGCTGCTCCTGGAGCTCCAGAACCTTCCCAGCTCCTGCACACCAGCACCTCAGTATCTGCTTGTGGCAGGCCCAAACCTGTGCCAGGCCTGGGGTGTGACCCCAATTCCTGTCCCAGGGTGACACAAACCTGTTCCCTCTCCCAATTCCTGTCCCAGGGTGACACAAACCTGTTCCCTCTCCCAATTCCTGTCCCAGGGTGACACAAACCTGTTCTTCCCTTCCCCAATTCCTGTCCCAGGGTGACACAAACCTGTTCCCTTCCAGCACATTCCATGTTTGCCCGAGGCATCGCCGCTGCTGGCGGCCGCTTCATCTGCGTGGGTGAGCCTGGGGCGTGGGCAGGGGGGTGGCCCTGGGCTGGCCCGGCCCTGCTGACCCCCCTGGCCCCACAGGGACGTCCTTTGGGGCCGTGCTGGTGTTTGACATCCCCCCAAAAGGGACCAACGTGACGCTGAGCGAGGTCCTGGAGCAGCACCGGGATCCCATCACCGACATCGCGGCCGAGCAGGGCCAGGCCCCGGTACGGGGGGAGAGGGAGACCCCAAATGTCATCAGTGCCACCCCCTGCCGTGGCAGGGACACCTTCCACTGTCCCAGGTGGCTCCAGCCTGGCCTTCCAGGGATCCAGGCCTCCCCACCCTGACAGGGAAGGATTTCTTCCCAAAATCCCACCCAAATCTCCCCTTCTCCAGTGGGAAGCCATTCCCCGTGTCCTGTCACGCCATCCTTTGTCCCACATTCCTCCCATCTCTCCTGGAACCTCCTTAGGCGCTGGAAGCTCACAGGGCAGGTCCCTGCAGACTCAGCAGCCAGTTTCCTCCCACTCAGCACTTTCCCTGATGAGTCACTGAACTTTCCTTGCTCTGGGTTCCCCAAGGAATTCATCCCCCAGATGCCATTCCCGAGCTGCCGTGTCACCGCGGGGACACGGAGCTCTTGTCACCTCCCTCTGCCGCCAGTCCCCTCACAGCCCCCTGGGCTTTGCTCCGAGGGTTCCCAGGGCTGCTCTGGGGCATTCCCAGGGCCGGGAGGAGCCGGGAATCCTCTCGGAGGCAGGGAGGGAGGGAGGGGTGCCCTGATTCTTCCTCAAAATCCACCCTGGCGTGGCAGCGTGGGCAGGGACAGACGAGTTCCAACGGAGCCACCCCTGGGCGCTGCCGGCCCCGCTCCGGCCGGGACCTGTCAGCCCTTGAGGAGCTGTTCCAGCTTGTCCCGGTGCCATCCCAGAGCTGGGGACACTGCCCGCTGTCCCTGAGCCATCTCTCCCCACAGGACGGGGCTGGGGACCTGGTGACAGCCGATGACTCCGGGACGCTCTGCCTCTGGAGCAGCGGGGAGGAGTTCACCCTGCTGGGGAAGATCCCGGGATCTGGGTGAGCCCCGGGGATCCCGCAGGGTGTTGGACGCGGGGAAAGGACAGCCCCGAGGTGGTGACACGTGGCCGTGTGTCCAGCTGCAGCTGCTCCTCGGTGGCGCTGTGGAACGGGATCGTGGCCGCGGGCTATGGGAACGGGCAGATCCGGCTGTGGGAGGCGGCGTCGGGGCGGATCCGCGCCCAGGTCAGCGCCCACGCCCGCTGGATCTACGCGCTCGACCTGGCACCGCTCAGCGGCAAGGTACGGAGGGGACGGGGTCACGCCTGGAGTCACGCCTGGCATCACACTCAGCGTCCCATGCTGGCATCCTGACCAGTGTCCCAACCTGCATCCCACCCCGACATCCACCTGGCATTCCAGCCTGACATCCCAGCCTGGCATTCCAACGTGGAATCCCAGCCTGGCATTCCGTCCAGAAGTCCCAGCCTGGCATTCCAACCTGACATCCCAGCCTGGCATTCCAAGGTGGAATCCCAGCCTGGCATTCCAACCTGACATCCCGGCCTGGTGTTCCAGCCTGGCCTTCCAACCTGATATCCCAACCTGAAATCCCACCTGGCCTTCCATCCTTAAATCCCCAACCTGGCATTCCAACCTGAAATCCCAACCTGGCCTTCCATCCTGAAATCCCAACCTGAAATCCCAACCTGGCATTCCATCCTTAAATCCCCAATCTGGCATTCCACCTGGCATTCCAACCTGAAATCCCAACCCGGCATTCCATCAAGAAATCCCAGCCTGAAATCCCAGGCTGGCATCCCACCTTGAATTCCATCCTGAAATCCTAACCTGGTCTTCCAACCTGAAATCCCAACCTGGCATCCCACTTGGCATTCCACCCTGGCATCCCGCCCCGGTGTCCCACCCTGCCGGTGGCACTGCCACCTCCGTGGTGTCCCCACGGTGCCGTGCTCCCCTGGCAGCTGCTCTCGGGTGCAGAGGATTCCTTTGTCCACGTCTGGAAGCTCAGCAGGGACCCGGACACCGATGACATCGAGGTCAGTCCGGGTTTGGGACGTGGACAGGGGGCAGGGATGTGGCCCTTGGAGCTGTGAATTCCTGGAATTCCGTGTGGATCCGCTCGCCCCGCAGATGCAGCACTGCCACGCCGAGTGTGTGACGGACACTCAGGTGTGCGGCGCCCGCTTCTGCGACCCCGCCGGGGACACCTTCGCTGTCACCGGCTACGACCTGAGCGAGATCCTCTGCTACGGCGCCGCCTGAGCCGGGACTGCCGGGATAACGGGAATGCCGGCACGCCCCGGCGGCGCCGCCGGGGGAAGGGGCGAGCACAGACCCCCCTGCAGCTCCGGCCGGGATCCCCCCCTGCCCGAAGCCCTCCCGAGGGCTGGGAGCTGCTCCGGCTGCAGCACCCCCGAGGGGATCCTCCCATGGCTCCCACCGGCTCCGGGATCCTCCCGCGGCCTCCCGCCCTTCCCGGAGGGTGGCGTGGCTGGGAACAGAGCCGGCTCAGACGGGAGGATCCCGGGAAACCTGTGCTACCTGCTGCTCCGGCCGGAGAGCCCAGCCCAGCGCCCCAGCGTGCAGCATTGCCAGCCACGGCTGCTGGGGAGGGGAAAAAGGGGGGAGGGAGCCCAGGGGGACCTGGGGGATCCTGCATCCCAACCCCCCAGCATCCCAAATCCCCACGGGATGCTGCAGTCCCATGGCCACTGGCCAGATGTTTGAGGCCCCAGCTGTGCTCCGGGGCTGGAAACAGCAGCAGCAGCTGCAGCGGGACCCCAGGGACGTCCCCAGGTCCCCTCCAGCCGCCCTGACTGTCCCTGACCCCCCCTTGGGAGCTGAGGTGACCCCAGCCTGTGCTCCCAGGGCCCTGCGAGGCCGGGAGGGGGGAATGGGGGTCCAGCCCTGGAGCTGGGGGGGCTCACCTGGGACAGGCCCTAGAAACAACCCCCCCCACCCCTCCGGGGATCTCCCCCACCCATAAATGACCCCCCCACCCCGTATGTCCCACTCGTGTCCCCCCCAGTGTGTGGGTCAGGTCCCCCCAGTTGTGCTCCCCACCCCCACGTGCTCTGAACCCCCCCAATAAATACACCCCAGTGAAGCCCCCCCGTGTCACTCCTTCCTGGGGGGAGGGCTGGTGTGTGGGGGGCCCAGCAGGGTTGGGGGGCCCAGCAGAGTTACAAAAAGCTTTATTAAAGGTTAAAACAGCTGCTGCTGAGGTGGGGGGGCCCCGCTCCGGGCCGGGTGGGGCCCCGAGGCCGGGGGGGGGCCGCTGTGCTCCTGGGGTAAAAAAGTGTAAAAACGGTTGTGCAGTTCAGCCCGGGGGCGGGGACGGTGCTCCCCCCCCTCACTCCGGGGTGGGGACACATCCCGGGGACAGCGACAATGCCACGGCCCCGGGACAGGGACAATGATCCCCCCCGGACACGGCCCGGGGCCGGGGGCCCGGGCAAGGCACAGAGATGAGCCGGGGGCTCTCGCAGCCACACAAGCACCCAGGGACCCCTCCCCGCGCCCCCCCCCCACCCAGCCC
>NW_024524401.1:137576-149441 GCF_017590135.1 Pyrgilauda ruficollis
CACCCAGCCCGCCCTGCTCACAGCTTGGCCCCCCCCGCCCCACGGGGGGGAGAAAATACAGCACCAGAGAGCCCTACGGGGGTGGGGACCCCCCAGAAAAGAAAGGGGGAGCGGCAGAGCCCCCGCTCCCTGCGCACCCCCAGCCCCAAATACTGCTCGGTCAGAGGTAGCACCAGCGTTGGCCGGGGCGGGGGGGCCCTGCCGGGGGGAGGGGGCTCATCACGGCCCCCCCGCCGGGGAAAGGCACGGTGGGAGCGGGGGCTGTGACCCGGCAGAGCCTGTAAACAGCCGGGGGAGGGGGGTAAACAAGCCCTTGGGGGACCCTCACCCCGGCCAAGCCCCCTGGCTCAGTGGTGGGGGGGTCCCAGGGCTGAGAGCCACAGCCCAGAGTGGGGGTCCTGGGGCCAACCCCTCTGCTCAGTGTGGGATCCCTGGAGCCAAGGGTGGGGGTCCTGAGCCTGAGCCCCTCAGCCCAGCACAGGGACCCCCAGCCCTGAAAGGGAGCCCTGGGCCCAAGCCCCCCACTCAACACAGGGACCCCAGCCCAGCTGAGCCCCCCAGCCCTTTATAAAAGCCCCAAGCTCAAGCCCCTCACTCCACACAGGGACCCCCAGCCCAGCTGAGCCCCTCAAGTCAAGTGTGGGGGTCCTAGGGCCTGAGCCCCCAGCCCAGCACAGGGACCCCCAGCCCAACCAAGCCCTCCAGCCCCAAGCCCCCCACTCACCACAGGGACCCCCAGCCCAGCTGAGCCCCCTCACCCTACACGGGGACCCCGGGGCCAAACCCCCTGCTCATCACAGGGGCTCCCAACCCTCCCCTAGCCCCCAGCCCCACTCGGGGGTCCCCTCCCCTCGCCCCCCGCTCAGGACACGGGGGGTGAGGGTCTCCAGAAGCACCACTTGCTGCGGGGGTGCTGCTTGCGCTGCAGCTGCTCCTCGCGCTCCCGCTCCTTCTTGGAGCGCAGGTACAGATCCTCCTCCTTCAGGTACCACACCGGCGGCCAGCGGTGCCGCTCGAAGTGCGCCTGGTTCTCTGCGGGGACATCCCGGGGCTCAGGGGGCACGGAGGGGGAACCCCTCCCCGTGCCCACCCCCCCAGCCCCGCGCCCTCCCCGTCCGTACCTGGGGACATGAACTTCATCTCGCGGGGGAAGCGGCGGCACACGCGGTTGTAGTTGGTGCAGATGTAGTGCAGGCACCACGCCGCCAGCTGCCGGGCGTTGTGGAACTGGAGAGGGATTTGGGGGGGTCACCCCATCACCTGAGAGTCCCTGTGCCCCACCCCCGGGGGTCTCAGTGCCCTCCAACCCCCCATACCTGCGTCATCTCCAGGTAGATGATGACCTGCTCGTCGATCTCCACGCGCTGCATGAAGGCTCGGAGCAGCTCGTCCACGGCGTATTGCTCTGGGAGAGGGGGGAATGGGGGTTCGGGGGGGGTCACACAGCGGGGACGCGCCCCCCGGGGCCCCCCCGCGCGAATGGGGGTTCGGGGGGGGGTCACACAGCGGGGACGCGCCCCCCGGGCCCCCCCCGCGCTTACACAATGACACACGAATGACAGCGAATGACACACGGGGACGATCGATCCGGCCCCGCGGCACCAGCGGGGTATTGGCAGGTGACGTCAGGGCCCGCGGGAGTGCGGGGGGTACCGGGGGGGTGCGGGGAGCGGGGGGGGCTCACCGGTGAGCGCCTGCAGCCGCGGCAGGCACAGCCGGTCCGTGAGGATGAGCAGCTCCATGGCGTCCAGATCGGGCGTGGGGGTGAAGACCCCCGTGTAGAGGAAGTCGAGGACGGCACGGAGGCAGGCACAGTTGGTGCCGGGCAGGGACACCTGTGGGATTGGGGGGTTTGGGGGACCTCAGAGACACCCCCAAAGGGAGCTGGGGGAAAGGGGGACCCTCCTGGCAGCGCCTGAGTTGGCACAGGAAGAGCCCCCACAGCTCCCTCTGCAAGAGGTTAGTAGGACACACGTGTCCCTGGGCCAGGGGGTCTGAGCAGCCCCCTGACCCCAAGCAAAGATGCCCACCCTGCCCCACAGAGCCACAGGTCCCTCCTGGTCCCCACCTCGCCGGCGTAGCTCTCGCGGAAGCCCCCCCGGAACATGGCCCTCATCCAGTCGCAGCCGGCGATGAGCAGCGGCTTGTGCGCCGGCACCGCGCCGTCATCCACGCGGAACACCACGTCTGGGGACAGGGGACAGCTCAGCGGGGACAGCCAGCCCTCAGATATGCCACCCCTCAGCCCAGGGACAGCCACCCTCGGACACTGCAGAGCAGGGACAGCCACTCGCTGACCGCCGCTGTCAAGGGGACAAGAATCCCTTGGACACCCCTTCCATGGGGACACCACTGCCTTGGGGACAAGAATCCCTTGCACCGCTCCCACCTGCCGCAGGTCGCCGTGGGGCCGCTCCAGCTTCCCCGTGTACAAATATTCCAGCACGGCGCGCAGCGGCTCCGGCCGCACGCCCCGGTCCATGGCCACCACCGCCATCCGCCGCTCCCGCCCCGCCACCGGGTCGGCCACCGGCTCCCAGCGCAGGCTCAGGAAGCCGCGGCCCCACGATGACAGGTCACGGGTGCCCCCGTCCCCTTCGCCGAGGGTCTCGGGCGGCTCCTCCAGCGTGAAGAGGTCGTAGAAGCGCGAGCAGGCGGTGGCCAGGTAGACGCGGTGGGCGAAGACGCGGTGGCCACCCTGCAGCTGGAAGACGACGTCGGCGCACAGCGGGGCTTGGAACAGCGCTGCCGAGCCCCCCCCCAGGCCGGGGGGGGCGTCGGGCACCTGGATGAGGGGCGGGGGGGGCTTGGGGGGCAGGAAGGGCGCCTGCAGCAGCGGGCGCTGCATCTTGCGCAGGTGGGACTTCCAGAACTGCAGGTGGCGGCGGGACACGAGCGCGGCGCGGATGGCGTTGTCGAACACGTCCTTGACCCCGAACTGGGCCACCACGCTGGTCTCGTAGTACGGCACCCCCAGCTCCTGGGCCACCTCGTGCCCCCGCTCCGGTGGCAGGATGTCCGAGGGCTTGATGGGCCTGGGGGGGCACGGACAGGGTGGGGGGCTGAGGAGGGTGTCCAGGGCGGCCCCTCCTGTTTCCAAGGATGCTGGGAGGTGCCACTGCCATGCCAGGGGGTGCTGGGAGGGTGGCCCCTCATTGTGGGGGTGCCAGGGAGGCCTGGAGGGGAGGCCCCAAGCCAGGAGTGCTGAGCAGGGCAGAGGTTCCACCCCACAAGAGCTGCCAGAAGACCCCGACCCACAGGGGGACCCCATCCTGCCGGGACATGACACACCCTCACACGGCGGTGGCAAAACTGGGGGTGCCCAGAGCAGCACAGGGAGGGCTCCTTATTTTAATGGGACTGGGGTGGTCCCGGTGACGACACACCGAGGTGTCCCTGTCCCCGTGGGGCCGGGGGGCGACACTCTGGGGGCTCACTTGGCCAGCGGGCGGCGCGCGCGGTTGACGGCGTCCAGGTCGGCGTAGCGCAGGTCCAGCTGGCAGCCCACCAGCACGATGGGGGTGCGGGGGCAGAAGTGCTTGATCTCGGGGTACCACATGGTCTTCACGTGCCGCAGCGAGTTGGGGTTCGCCAGCGAGAAGCAGAGCACCACCACGTCCGACCTGCGGGGAGGAGCAGCAGCGGGAGGGCAGCGCTGTCCCGGTGTCACCCGCTGTCCCCAAACGCGCCCAGCGCAGGCGGCACCCGGGTCCCAGCCCCGCCCCAGGTCACTGTCCCCAGCCTGGGACCCTCCAGGAGCCTCAGGACCCCCTGAGAGCCCCACAGCCATGGGAACCCCACAGATCCCCGCAGCCACACGATCCCCTGGGAACTCCGTGGCTTCTGGGAGCCCCATGACAGGGACAGGAGACAGGAGGGACCCGGCGGGACCTGGCTTCGGGTCACCACCGCCGGCCAAGCCACGGGCTGCCCCTGCCCGCGGTGGTCCCAGCCCCTGAGCACCCATGGGGGGTCCCACGGAGGGTGCCTGGGTGGGTGCCAGCCCCCAGCACCAGGGACATTCCATGCTTGTTGTCCCCAATTCCGCCCCCGCGCCCACCGTGGGGCGGCCACTGCCATCCCAGCCCTGGCTCCGGGGACATAAGGTGCCAGGGGACATGGGGGGGGGCGTGCCAGGGGACATGGGGGGTGTGCCAGGGGACACAGCGGGGGTGCCAGTACCCCCAAGTCCCCGCAGCAGCCTCGTGGCCCCGGGCCCGGGTTGTTTTTAGTCCGTGCCGGGACGGGACGTGACCGGGAGGCGCCGCTGGAGCCGGGCCCGTGTCCCAGACCAAGATAGCCGCCACCGGCCCCCCCGGGGGCCCCGGCCAGCCCCGGGGCCACCGCGAGCCACGGGGACACGGCCCCCCCAGTCCCCCCAGCCCCGGGGGGCTCCCCACCCGCGGGCCCCGCCGTGCCGCGGGGAGATTAGCGGTGCCGCGGGGCTGGCGCGGGGCGGCGGCGATAAGAGCCCGGACGTGCCAGCGGCCACGGGGACCGGCTGTTTACAACCGGGGGGCCACGGGAGCTCTGGGGGGGCCCCTCCTGCGGTCAGCCCAGCGCCCCCCGCAAGGATTTCCACAAGAGCCCCCCTGGAGCCGCCCCCCACCCACAGCTCCGGAGGGGCCGTGGGCAGCCGGGTCCCTGCTCGGGGCGGGGGCTGCGGGGGGTGCAGTGTTGGGGTCGCGGTGCCCCCAGAGGTGTCCCCGGAGGGGGATGGGGGCAGTCTGGCCCCTTCCCGAGGGTTTGGGGTGCCAGAGCGGCTCCCCGGGCGCTGGCGGGAGCCCAAGGGGCTCCTTTGGCTCCGTGCATCCCGGGATGGGCAGGGCTTGAGCTGGGGTGGGGGCTGGGCTGCCGGTGGCAGGAGCTGGGGTGGCGGTGGGGGTCTCGGGGGTGCCGGAGGTGCTGGTGGTAGGGGGTGGGGTTCCGGTGGCGGGTCGCGGTCCCACCTGCCGTAGGCGAAGCGCCGGTCTTTATGGTGGTCCCCAAAGGTGTCCCAGAGGCGCAGGGAGACGCTGACCTCGTCCACCACATCCCGGGAGCGTTCCAGCACCTGCCGGCACCGCGAACGGCACCGGGAACGGCACCATCACCGACCGCCCTGCCCGGAACCACCGGGACCACCCCGGTGTGCCCCCGCTACCCCCTCCCGCTTCCTCCCTCGGTGTCCCGTGCGGTACCGGCCGCTCCCGGGTGCTCGATACCCCCTGTTGCTCCCCCTCCCCGCCCCGGTGCCCCTCCGTGCCCGGCGATGCCCGGTGTCCCCGGTAACGCCCCTCCCGCCGCTCCCCCGCTCGGTGCCCGGCGGTGCCCGCGGCCCTCACCTCCTGGCAGACGCGGTACTGGTCGATGGCCCACACGGTGGGCACGTGTGTGGCCAGCAGCCGGTACGGCCACGCCCCCCGGCGCCCCGCCCCGCGCGCGGACAAAGGAGCACCGCGAGGGGGCGCCGCGCCGCCACGTGACGGCCACGCCCCCTCGGGGGGGTCGATGGCCCACACGGTGGGCACGTGTGTGGCCAGCAGCCGGTACTGGCTCAGCGTGGCGTTGCAGGCGCGGGCGCAGATCAGCCGCGTCTTGCCCACGGCGTTGTCGCCCACCACCACGCACTTGATGGTCTCGACGTTGGGGCGCTCGTAGTCCACGTCGGGGTCCATGGGGGCGCGGGGGGCCCCGGGCAGCGGAGCGGCCCCGCTCAGCGCCCCCCCCGCCCGGCCCCGGCCCGTTACCGACCCCACGCCAGCGGGCGAAGGCCACGCCCATTGGGCGGGGTCACATGGCACGCCCTATGGGGAGGCCACGCCCATATTGGGCGGAGTGGCGAGGTCGCGACAGCAGCGACAGCAGCGACAGCAGTGACAGCAGCGACAGCAGGGACAGCAGGGACAGCAGCGACAGCAGTGACAGTAGCGACAGCAGTGACAGCAGTGACAGCAGCGACAGCAGCGACAGCAGGGACAGCAGCGACAGCAGTGACAGCAGTGACAGCAGCGACAGCAGCGACAGCAGTGACAGCAGGGACAGCAGGGACAGCAGCGACAGTAGCGACAGTAGCGACAGCAGTGACAGCAGTGACAGCAGCGACAGCAGCGACAGCAGTGACAGCAGGGACAGCAGGGACAGCAGCGACAGTAGCGACAGTAGCGACAGCAGTGACAGCAGTGACAGCAGCGACAGCAGCGACAGCAGTGACAGCAGGGACAGCAGGGACAGCAGCGACAGTAGCGACAGTAGCGACAGCAGTGACAGCAGTGACAGCAGCGACAGCAGCGACAGCAGTGACAGCAGGGACAGCAGGGACAGCAGCGACAGTAGCGACAGTAGCGACAGCAGTGACAGCAGTGACAGCAGCGACAGCAGCGACAGCAGTGACAGCAGGGACAGCAGGGACAGCAGCGACAGTAGCGACAGTAGCGACAGCAGTGACAGCAGTGGACAGTAGCGACAGTAGCGATAGTAGCGACAGCAGTGACAGCAGTGACAGCAGCGACAGCAGTGACAGCAGTGACAGCAGCGACAGCAGCGGCACACACCAGTGAAACCGGTGACAGCAGTAACTCCAGTGACACCAGTAAAACCAGTGACACCAGTAAAACCAGCACTACCGGTTACACCAGCAAAGCAGTGACGTCACTGACAGCAGTGACAGCAGTGACAGCAGTGGTACCAGCACAACCAGCAAAACCAGTAAAACCAGTGACACCAGTAAGGGTGACACCAGTAAAAAGTAACACCAGTGACAGCAGCGACACCAGTGACAGCAGTGACAGCAGTAATGCCACTCACAGCAGTGACAGCAGTGACAGCAGTGACCCTGGGCAGGGGTGACAGGCTCGCTGCGCTCTGGGCTGTGTGTATCCCTGGGCCCAAGATCCCATTTTCCAGCATTTTTCTCCTCCCCGGGGATTTGGGATTTTCCAGCCGCGGTGCCCAAATAAGGGAACGATGGGAGAGGCTTTGGGACCGGAGCCGTGTGGGGACGGCGGGGCCAGACACTGGGCTGGGAATGTCCCCAAGACCCCCCCGGCACCCCGTTCATGGTCCAGGGGGACCCGGTGACTCCCCCAGATCCCAAAATCCCATTTCCTCGTGTAAAAAGGGAATGGGGGAGAGACTCCAGGGATGGGGGACAGTCTGGGGACCCTCGTGCTGGGGTGGGATCCTGGCACCGCAGCCACATTCCAGTGCTGGAGCCGGGCACACGGCCCAGCCCGGGCCCCTGGGACCTGCCCCACATCCTGCTGTGACATCCGTGTCCTGCTGAGGATCCTGGGACCTCCGCTCGCATTCCAGAGTGGGACCTGGAACCGGCACCCGTGGCCAGAAATGGGAATGTGGCACAGCACCCTCGTCCCAGTATGGGACCCTTAGTCCAGTATGGGACCCTCATCCCAGTACAGGACCCTCATCCCAGTATGGGACCCCCATCCCAGTGTGGGACCCCCCATCCTGGTGCAGGAACCCTCATCCCAGTACAGGACGCTCATTTCAGTACAGGGACCCTCGTACAGGGACCCCCATCCTGGTGCAGTACCCTCATCCTGAAAAAGGGACCCCTATCCCAGTACAAGATCCTTATCCCAGTACAGGGACCCCCATCCTAGTATGGGACCCTCGTCCCAGTACAGGGACCATCATACAGGGACCCCCATCTTGGTACAGGATCCTGATCCCAGTACAGAGACCCCCATCCCAGTAGAGGATCCTCATCCCGGTATGGGACCCTCATACAGGGACCCCCATCCCGGTACAGGGACCCCCATCCCAGTACAGGATCCTGATCCCAGTACAGCGACCCCCATCCCGGTACAGGACCCTCATCCCGGTACCGGCCCCGTCCCGGTGCGGGACCCAGGCCCGGTGCCCGAGTCCCAGCGCTCCCCGCGCCGCCCGTCCCGTGCCGGTGCCTCCCGGCCGCTCCCGCCCCCGCCCCGCCCGGTGCCGCCCGTGGGCGGTGGAAAGCGCCGGGGGGGTGGCGCGGGAGGGAGGGGCGGGCGCAGGGCGGCGGCGGCGGCGGCCCCGGGATCGGGATCGGCCCCGGGATCGGGATCGGCCCCGGGATCGGGATGGCGGGGCCGGGGCTGGAGCGGTACCGGCTGGCGCTGCTGGCGGCGCGGGAGGACGTGGGGAACCCCCGGGCCGGGACCGACTGGTGAGAATGGGAGGGAGGGGGACACCGGGAGAGGGACGGGAACCGGGAATGGAGACCGGGAACGGGGACGGAAGGGAGGACAGGGAACAGGGCACCGGGAATGAGGAGCCGGCACAGGGAACCGGGAACGGAGACGGGAACGGAAGGGGGAACCGGGAACGGGCACTGGGACAGGTACCGGACACAGGACCGGGAATGGGAGCAGGAACGGGCACCGGCACGGGCCAGGGCGGGGGCGGGCCGAGAGGCACCGTCACCGGCACCGGGAAGGGGGTTCCGAGGGGCACCGGGGTCTCGGCCAGGGAGTGCCGGTCTGCGGGGGGGTCCCAGGACTGAGCCCATTCCGCCGAACTGGGAACCGGGAGTCCCAGCCGGTCTCGCCCCGTCCCGCCCGGTCCCTCCCGGTGCCGGCGGGCTGGGAGCGGCGCCGCCGCCCGAGGCTGGGGCAGGACGGGCCCGGGGGCCCTGCGGGAGCGGGGAGCACCCCGGGGTGCGGAAAGGGGGGGTTCTGCCGCCTGCACCGGCGGTCGCGGGTTCCGGGCTGGGGGTCCCGGACTGGCCCCAGTTCGGTGCCGGTGCCGCGGGGCCGGAGCCGGTGTCCCCCAAAACACCCATCCCGGGGTGGGGGGCGACGGCACCGGGGCTCCTCGGCCTCGCAGCCCCCAGGCGTCACGGGACCGCGGCCACCGGCCGCCCGGGCATTGCCCTCTGCCCCCGCAGCGCGGCTGGACCCGCTCCAGCGCCGGCTCCTCCCGGGCGCCCGCCCGGCCGCGTGCCGCGCTCTGTCCCGCCATGTGGCGCCGCAGCCTGTCGCGACATGCCGTGACATGCGTGACGTGCCCTGCTCCGCGCGTGCTGCCCGAGCCGTGCCCGGCCCCGTCCCGCGTGCGCCCCGAACCGGAGCCACGCGGGAACAAAGAGGGGCAGAGCCGCTGGGAATGCCCGGGGGGGGGGAGGGTCCCGCCGGGATGGGGCCCCCTGAGCTCTCCCAGCGCCGGGCGGGGGGTCCCGGCACCGCCGCACCGGAGGGTCGCTGGGGGGGCCGTGCCGCTCCGGCGCTTCCCACATTCCCATTGTCCCGGGGGCGGATGCTGCCGGCGGCACTTCCATGAATTCATCCCAAGCTGGTGGCACGGGGGAGCGCGGGGGGTGCCCAAGCCTGGCAGGTCCCCCCACCTTAAGTGACACCAGCTCTGACCCCCCCCACAGTGACCCCCACCCTGACCCCCTTTCTCCCCCCCAGGGCCGTCTTTGGCTATGAGAAGCACCACGACCTCAAGCTCCTGGATTCCGGAGGTACCGGGAGCGACGCTGTCGGGAAGTGTTGGGGGGGGGGTCCCCCGAGTTTCCCCGTACCCCCTCTGACGCCCCCTCCTTACAGCCGGGGGGCCGGATGAGCTCGCTGGAAAATTCTCTGCGGGCAGCGTCATGTACGGGCTGTGCCGGGTCCGCGATCCTGGCTCCGGCAGCCCCAGGATCGTCCTTATCAGCTGGGTGAGTGCGGGGGGGCAGCTCGGGGGGACCCCCGGACCGGACCCCCCCGGGCTGAGCAAAGGCTGCGGTGCCAGGTGGGGGAAAAGGTGCCGGAATCGCAGCGGGCGGCGTGTGCCGGGCACCTGCCGGCCATCCGGAGCTTCTTCAAGGTGAGTGGGGGGCACGGAGCACTCGGGGGGGTGCTGGGGAGGTGTATCGGGGTCCTCGCCCCCCCACATTCCCCATTCCTACCCCCCATCCCTCCTCCCCGACCTTTGCCTGTGCCCGGGCGCATTCCTGGCGCTGCTGACTCAGCCGCCGCTTTCCCAGTGCTCCCAGTCTTGGCCGCCGTGCCGGAGCTGTGGTTGGGATCCCTGCCCCCCCCTGATCCCGTCCTGACGGGGGGGTCCTGCCCCCCCCCCATCCCCCGGAACAGCTTCCGCTGATCTGTCTGGGCCCGGGATCTGGATCCGGCCCCACATCTGGACCCAGTCCCACATCTGACACGTCCATGGGAATTGTGCCGAGGTTCCCCGGGGAGTGTGGATCCGTGCGGGGGGGGGTGGGCCGTGGTGGGGGGTGGCACTGTCCCATCCTGTCCCGTGCCGGTGGCAGGAGGCCACGGCCGTGATCAGCGCCCGCCGCCCCGAGGAGGTGACGCTGGAGGGGCTGAGCCGAGTGCTGGCCCAGCTGGAGCCCCCCGCCCCTCGCCCTCCCAGGAGGACCCCCCAGGACACCCCGGAGCTGGTGGTGAGTGGGGGGCGATGTCCCTGCGAGAACGGGGAGGGCACCCGGGGGGCGGTGGGTGCTCGCTCGCCCTTCCCGGGGCTCTCTGGGCAGGGGGCGTTGGGGGGTTCTGGGGGTCCCACCCTGACCCCCCTGCGCTCCCCAGGGAACCAACTACCGCAAGACCAACCCGGCGCTGGAGCTGCAGCGCACCCAGCGCGATTCCTTCTGGGAGCAGGCTGAGGTGAGGGGTCGGGGGGCTGGGGGGTCCCCCGGTATCCTGGGGATGGGGGTCACGGCTGCTGCCTCCGGGCAGAGCCCGGGGGTCGCGGTGCCGAGCTTGGTGGGGGTCCCGGTCCCGGTGTGGGGTGCAGCGGGTGGTCCTGCGGTCTGTGGGGGTCCCGGCGCTGACGCTGCCGATGGGGTCCCACTGCCCATGGGGTGGGGGGTCTCAGTCCCGGGGGTTCTGGTGCCAGTGTTGGTGCTGCGGTCGGTGGGGTCCCGGTCCCGGTGCCGAGGCTGGGACAGCCCCTGTACGAAGTGTGGCGGGTCCCAGTCCCGGTGCCGCTTCCCTGTGCCCGTGCCAATGGCAGCGGGATCCTCGCGCCGCTCCTGCTGCGGGGGCCGGTGAGTTCCCGGTCCAGCCGCCGCTGCCGGTTCCCGGTGCCGATCCCGGCGCTGATCCCGGTGCGTGCGCAGCGCGAGGAGCAGCAGCGGAAGGAGCAGGAGCGGCAGCGGGAGCGGGAGCAGCGGCGGCGCTGGGAGCGGGAGCGCATGGAGGAGGAGCGGCTGCAGGCGGCGGAGCGGGAGCGGCGGCTGCAGGAGCGGGAGCGGCTCATCGAGGAGCGGCGGTGAGGGCAAGGCTGGCCTCCATGCCTGTCCCAGCCCCGTGTCCCCAGCCCTGTCCCGGCCCGGTGTCCCCATCCCTGTCTGAGCCCCGTGTCCCCATCCCTGTCCCAGCCCGGTGTCCCTGTCCCTGTCTGAGCCCCGTGTCCCTGTCCTCATATCCCGCTGGTGTTTCCCATCCTGTCCCATGTCCCATCCCCGTGTCCCCGTCGCCATATCCCGCTGGTGCTCCCCATCTGTGTCCCTTCCTGTCCCATGTCCCATTCCCACATTCCACTGGTGTTTCCCATCTGTGTCCCATCCTGTCCCATGTCCCATTCCCGTGTTCCCGTTCCCATATCCCACCGGTGTTTCCCATCTGTGTCCCATGTCCCAGGCCCGTGTCCCCAGCCCCATGTCCCTGTCTGTGTCCCTGTCCCAGCCCCATGTTTCCATCCCTGTTCCATCCCCGTGTCCCTGCCCGTGTCCGAGCCCCGTGTCCCTGTCCCCATATCCCGCTGGTACTTCCCGTCTGTGTCCCTTCCTGTCCCATGTCCCACCCCCGTGTCCCCTCCTGACGCCCCCTGTGCCGTCCCCCCAGGCAGGAGCAGGCGCGGCTGGACGCCGAGGAGCGGAGGAAGGAGCAGGAGCGATGGGTGAGCTGGAAGGGGGCTGGAATTGGGGGGGGG
>NW_024524401.1:149548-163719 GCF_017590135.1 Pyrgilauda ruficollis
GGTGGGGGGGTGGGGAGGGGGGGTGGTGGTGGGGGGGGGGGGGTCTAGGGGAATCGGGGGGGTCTGTCCTGGGAGACACGGGGGCTCCATCCCGGGCAGTCTAGGGCTCATCCCGGGGGGTCAATCCCAGGGGGTTCAGAGAGTTCTGGGTGTCCGTCCTGGGCGATCTGAAGGGGCTCATTCCGGGGGATCCGGGGGTCCATCCCGGGGGATCCGGGGTGTCCATCCCAGGGGATCGGGGTGTCCATCCCATGGGATCCGGGGGTCCATCCCGGGGGAGCCGGAGGTCCATCCCGGGGGATCGGGGTGTCCATCCCAGGAGATCCGGGGGTCCATCGCAGGGGATCCGGGGTGTCCATCCCGGGGGATCGGGGGGTCCATCCTGCAGGATCGAGCGGGATCCCATCACAAGGGACACAGATCTGTTGCAGGGGGATGCGGGACGGGTTCTGACCCGGGGAGGTGTGAGGGCCCTCTCCCGGGGCACCCAGGGCTCCATCCCAAGGGATCCAGGCTCCATCCCGAGGGATCCGTTTCCCATGGCCGCCGTGTCCCGCAGGAGCAGCAGCAGCGGGAGCAGGAGGCGGCCGAGCGGGAGCGCGGGGGTCGCACCGGGCTCAGCGGGACGGCGGCCGTGAGTGCCGGGACCGTGTCCCTCCCTGCCCCGGGGGGTCACAGGGACACTGGCCCCGCCGTGGTGCCCCACGGTGCCCCGTGCCACCCCCGCTGACCCCCCGGTCCCGCAGGAAGCCGCAATCCTGGTCTCCCAGCGCACCCAGAACCCCCGGGAATTCTTCCGGCAGCGGGAGCGCTCGGGCTCCACGTCCGCGTCCCCCGTGCCCGGCAGCACCCCCGGTAGGTGCCGTGGCAGCCTTGGAGGGCACGGGGGGCTCTGGGGGTCCCTGCTAACCGCTCGCCCCCGCCAGGTGCCCGCCGGCCCTTCCTGCGGTACCAGCGCAGCCTGACGGAATCCGCCTTCATCTTCCGCCGGCCGGAGCCCCTCCAGAGCCCCCCGCCCGGCGCCCCCAGGGGGGCACCGCCCCCCAGCCCCCGCCGGCCGCCGCCGCCTCTGCCCCCCGGCCCCGCGGGGACAGGGACCCCCCAGAGTGCCACCAGCGGGACCCCCGCCAGCCCCATGGGGAGGGGCACCCCTCCCTCTGCCACCCTGGGGACGCCCCCCAGCCCAGCCCGAGCAGGGTCCCCCCATGCCACCAGCCCTGCGGGGACAGGGACCCCACAGTGTGGCACCCTGGGGACCCCCGTCAGCCCTGTGGGGACAGGGACCCCACAGTGTGGCACCCTGGGGACCCCCGTCAGCCCAGCCCGAGCAGGGTCCCCCCATGCCACCAGCCCTGCGGGGACAGGGACCCCCCAATGTGCCACCACCGGGACTCTCCACACCCCCCCGGGGACAGGGACCCCTCCACCTGCCACCCCCGGGAGCCCCCCCAGCCCCGTGGTGACGGCCACCCCACAATGTGCCACCACTGCCACCCCCTCCAGCCCCCTGGGAGCGGGGACCCCTCCCTCCTCCACCTTGGGGACCCCCAACTTTGCCATCACCAGCTCAGGGTCCCCCCCTGCCATGTCTGGGCCCCCTCCCAGCCCCCCCCGGATGGGGGTCCCCCCTGTCCCCTCTGGGCCGGGGTCTTGTGAAAGCACTTGTGGGGTAGAGCCCCTCCCTCCTTCCAGCGCTCCCGGCTGGGGGTCTCCCCCCAGCCCCCCCCGGGATGGGGAGGGGCCCCTCCCGGACACTCCCCCCCTCCCCAGCCCCCCAGCCTGGGAATCTCTGGGGCCGCTGCTTCAGGATGTCCCCAGCCCGCGGGAGGGGTCCCCAACACCCCCGGCAGGGCCTCCCCTGCACAGCCCCGGCCCCCCCCGCCCCGTGCGGGACCCTCAGGATTTGGGGCGCAATGGAATCGGGGGGCACGAGTGGGGAGGGGGCTGGGAGGCCCCCTGGGAGCCGGGACCCCCCCCGGGGCAGGTACGGGGAGATGGGGGCCCCTATGGCACCACAGCACCCAGGACGGACACCCCCTCCCCCTCATCCCCCAGCACAGCCTCCACCCCCCCTTGCACCCCAAAAGAGCAGCTTGGGGAGGGGGCAGCGCCCCAAGACCCCCCCCCGCTGGTGGCAGCACAGGATGGGAGGGCACGGACCCCCCCCCACTCGGGCACAGGGACCCCCACGCCCCCTCCCCACCCAAAATCACACACAGCAGCTGTTAAATAAATTTTAATGCAAATTATTAGTGAATATTATTAATTGGGGGGGTCTGCCG
The DNA here is from genome assembly GCF_017590135.1 of Pyrgilauda ruficollis. Taxonomy (NCBI): domain Eukaryota; kingdom Metazoa; phylum Chordata; class Aves; order Passeriformes; family Passeridae; genus Pyrgilauda; species Pyrgilauda ruficollis. Next base: position 151,831 of record NW_024524401.1, read on the forward strand.
GAGGGGGGGGAGCTGTGTCCCCCCCCCGGGTTAGAGGTGAGGGAAAGCAGAGCTGGGGGGGCTCTGTGTCCCCCCCCGGGTTAGACCCTGAGCACCCACCCTGCGGTGGGGGGGGTCCCCCAACACCCACCTTTGGCAGGGGGGAAGGAAACCGCCCCCCCCCCTTTTTGGAGTTTAGCCCTGCGCCCCCCCAGCACGGGGGGGGGCACAAATTCCAGTTTCTCCCCAAAAAACAGAAGCAGGGAGCACCCCCCACCCCCACAACCCCCCTGGGGGGGGGTTATCCCCCCTTTCCCCCCTCCCCAAAAGTGCTGGGGGTCACACCCGGGACTGGAGGGCTCTGGGGGGGTCGCGCCGGGGGGGTCCCGGGCTGCTGCTGCCGCTGCTGGAGGAGCTGGACTGGGGGGGTTTTGGGGGGCCCCCCCGGCCTTTCAGGGTGCTGAGCCGGGCGTCCAGGGACAGGGTTCGGCGGCGGGGGGGGCTGGGGCTGCGCAGGGGGGGCCCCTCGAAGAGCGAGAGCCACGGGGGGGGGCCGGGGGCGCGGGGAGCCCCCCCGTGCCGCGCGGAGGGGGCTGCAGGGGGAGGGGGTCCCATTGGGGGGTCAGTCTGGAGTGGGGGTCTCGCAGGAATGGGGGCGCTCTCAGGACTGGGGTCTCACTGGGTTGGGGGTGCTGGGGTGATGGGATCCCACAGGGATGGTCCAGGGTGGGGGTCTCCCAGGGGGTTTTGTTCCTGTCCCTTCCAATCTCGGTCCTGCCCCATTCTTGTCCCCACCCATGTCACTGTCCCCATGCCCGTCTTTGTCCCCGTCCCTGTCCTGTTCTCATCCTTGTCCTTGTCCCCATTTCTCTGGGGTCCCACTGGGTTGGGGGTCCTGGGGTGATGGGATCCCGCAGGAATGGTCGGGGGTCCTGCCAGGGTGGGGGTCCCATAGGGATGAGGAAGTCCCACTAGGTTTGGGGTCCCTTAACAACGGGGACAGGGTCCCACCAGCACGGAGGGTCCCACAGGGCCGGGAGGGTCCCACAGGGCAGGGTCTCTCAGGGGTGGTGGGGGCTCCCGCAGGTCGGGGGGGGGGTCCCGGGGGTCCCGGCTCACCCAGGTCGCAGAGGTGCTGCCCGAAGGCCTGCAGCCAGCGCTGTGCCTCGCCGGGGCTCTCGGCCAGCAGCGCGTGTGTCACCTCCTCCCCGCCCAGCCGGTTGGTGACAGCCACCCCGGGGGGCTGCCCGCGGGCCCCCCCCTCCAGCGCCCGCACCCGCGTGTCCTGCGGCACCGGCAGGGCTGGGGGCGGGCCACAGGGGGCCCAGAGACCCCCGAGACCCCCAGGGACCCCCAGAGAGCCCAGGGACCCCCAGAGAGCCCAGAGAACCCCAGAGACCCTGAGAGCCCAAAGACCCCACAACACCCCAGAGAGCCCCAGAGACCCCCAAGAGCCCAGAGACCCCACAGCCCCCAGAAACCCCCAGAGCTTCCCTGTCCCCATTTCTCCAGCCATCCCTGTTATCTGTGTCCCCATCTCCATCCTTGTCCACCCCCATCACTGTCCTTGTTCCTGTCCTTCACCCTGTTCCCATCCTGCTCCCATTCCTGTCCCTGTCCCATCCTTGTCCTCATCCCCTTTCCCCTCCCTGTCCCTGTCCCTGTCCCTGCCCTGGTCCCGGGCACAGGGGTACATACATCCCATCCCTCTATCCCATTCCCAATCCCATTCCCAATCCCATTCCCAGTATCCTAATCCCATTCCCAATCCCATTCCCTCTACCCCATTCCCCCACCTGCAGCTGCAGAGTCCCTGTTATTGCGGTGGTGTTTATGCAGCTCATCCCATTCCTATACCCCATTTCTCTATCCCATCCCTCTATCCTATATCCTATCCCTATATCCCATATATCCCTATATCCCATTTCCCTATATCCCATTTCCCTATATCCCATTTCCCTATATGCCATTTTTCTATACCATTCCTCTCTCCCATCCCTATATCCCATTTTTCTATCTCATCCATATATCCCATTTCCCTATATCCCATTTCCCTATATCTCATTTCTCTATCCATTCCTCTATCCCATTTTTCTATCCCATCCCTATACCCCATTTCCCTATATCCCATTTCCCATTTCCCTCTATCCCATTTCCCTATACCCCATTTCCCTATACCCCATCCCTCTATCCCATTATTCCCCTCTATCCATTATTCCCCCATATCCCGTTTATCCCGTTCCCTCCCCCGCAGTCGCAGTGTCCCTTTACCAGGGCAGTGTTAATAAACCCCAAAACCCCACCCCTCTGTCCATTCCTGATCCCAGCCCTCCATCCCACCCCCTCTCCCACTCCCGGTGCCACTCCCGGTGCCCCTCCCGGTGTCCCCCGGTGTCCCTCACCTGCAGCCGCAGTGTCCCTGTCGCTGCGGGGGTGTCCATGCAGCGGGGCCGGGCCGCCAAGCGGCAACACATGCGGCCATAGAGGGGCACCCAGCAGGGGCTCTGCTCTGGGGGGACACGGGGACACGGCGGGGACATGGAGGGACCCCAAACCCCCGGCAGAGACTGTGGTCTGGGGGGACACGGCGGGGACATGGAGGGACCCCCCCAAAATCCCGGACCCCCAAATCCCGGACCCCCAAATCCCAGACCCCCCAACTCCTCCCCATCTGTTTCAGCCCCATTGCCCTGTTTGGGGGTGCCATGAGGTGTTTAGGGGTGTTATGGGGTGTTTAGGGGTGTTATAGGGTGCCATGGGGTGTTTATGGGGTGTTCCAGGGTGTCACAGAGTATTTAGGGGTGCCCCGGGCTGTTTTGGGGTGCCTTGGGGTGTTTATGGGGTATTTAGGGGTGTTTTGGGGTGTTTAGGGATGCCCCGGGCTGTTTTGGGGTGTTTGGGGGTGTTTATGGGGTGTTTTGGGATGCCATGGGGTGTTTGTGGGGTGTCACAGGGTGTTTAGGGATGCCCCGGGATGTTTTGGGGTGCTTATGGGGTGTTTTGGGGTGTCCCGGGCTGTTTTGGGGTGCCCTGGGGTGTTTATGGGCTGTTTGGGGTGCCCCGGGGTGTTTATGGGGTGTCACAGGCTGTTTGGGGTGCCCCGGGCTGTTTTGGGCTGTTTTGGGGTGTTTATGGGCTGTTTTGGGGTGCCCCGGGGTGTTTATGGGGCGCCCCGGGCTGTTTGGGGTGCCCGGGCCCCACTGACCGTCGGCGGCGATGACGAGGTCGTGGGTGCGGAACCCGTCGTGCACCTGGGCCAGGGAGAGCGCGGCGTGCGCCAGCAGCTGGAACCGGGGACACCTGGGATGGGACAGGGGACACACATCCCATGCCCATCTTTGTCCCTGAGAGCCCAAAGAGAGAGCCATCCTTGTCCTTGTCCCCATTTCTCCAGCCACCCCTGTTATCTTATCCTTGTCCATTCCCATCGCTGTCCTTGTTCCTGTCCTTCACCCTGTTCCCATCCTGCTCCCATTCCTGTCCCTGTCCCATCCTTGTCTTCATCCCCTTTCCTCTCCCTCTCCCTCTCCCTCTCCCTGCCCTGGTCCTGGGCACAGTGGTACATACATCCCATCCCTCTATCCCATTCCCAATCCCATTCCCTCCACCCCATTCCCTCACCTGCAGCTGCAGAGTCCCTGTTATTGTGGGGGTGTTTATGCAGCTCATCCCATTTCTACATTCCATTCCTCTATCCCATTCCTATATCCCATTTCTCTATCCCATCCCTCTATCCCATTCCTATATCCTATTTCTCTATATCCCATATCCCTATATCCCACAGAGTCCCTGTTATTGTGGGGGTGTTTATGCAGCTCATCCCATTTCTACATTCCATTCCTCTATCCCATTCCTATATCCCATTTCTCTATCCCATCCCTCTATCCCATTCCTATATCCTATTTCTCTATATCCCATATCCCTATATCCCATATATCCCTATATCCCATTTCCCTATATCCCATTTCCCTACATCCCATTTCTCTATCCCATCCCTCTATCCTCTATCCCATCCCTATATCCCATTTCCCTACATCCCATTTCTCTATCCCATTCCTCTCTCCCATCCCTCTATCCCATTCCTATATCCTATTTCTCTATATCCCATATCCCTATATCCCCTATATCCCATATATCCCATATCCCTATATCCCCTATATCCCATATATCCCATATCCCTATATCCCCTATATCCCATATATCCCATATCCCTATATCCCCTATATCCCATATATCCCATATCCCTATATCCCCTATATCCCATATATCCCATATCCCTATATCCCCTATATCCCATATATCCCATATCCCTATATCCCCTATATCCCATATATCCCATATCCCTATATCCCCTATATCCCATATATCCCATATCCCTATATCCCCTATATCCCATATATCCCATATCCCTATATCCCCTATATCCCATATATCCCATATCCCTATATCCCCTATATCCCATATATCCCATATCCCTATATCCCCTATATCCCATATATCCCATATCCCTATATCCCCTATATCCCATATATCCCATATCCCTATATCCCCTATATCCCATATATCCCATATCCCTATATCCCCTATATCCCATATATCCCATATCCCTATATCCCCTATATCCCATATATCCCATATCCCTATATCCCCTATATCCCATATATCCCATATCCCTATATCCCCTATATCCCATATATCCCATATCCCTATATCCCCTATATCCCATATATCCCATATCCCTATATCCCCTATATCCCATATATCCCATATCCCTATATCCCCTATATCCCATATATCCCATATCCCTATATCCCCTATATCCCATATATCCCATATCCCTATATCCCCTATATCCCATATATCCCATATCCCTATATCCCCTATATCCCATATATCCCATATCCCTATATCCCCTATATCCCATATATCCCATATCCCTATATCCCCTATATCCCATATATCCCATATCCCTATATCCCCTATATCCCATATATCCCATATCCCTATATCCCCTATATCCCATATATCCCATATCCCTATATCCCCTATATCCCATATATCCCATATCCCTATATCCCCTATATCCCATATATCCCATATCCCTATATCCCCTATATCCCATATATCCCATATCCCTATATCCCCTATATCCCATATATCCCATATCCCTATATCCCCTATATCCCATATATCCCATATCCCTATATCCCCTATATCCCATATATCCCATATCCCTATATCCCCTATATCCCATATATCCCATATCCCTATATCCCCTATATCCCATATATCCCATATCCCTATATCCCCTATATCCCATATATCCCATATCCCTATATCCCCTATATCCCATATATCCCATATCCCTATATCCCCTATATCCCATATATCCCATATCCCTATATCCCCTATATCCCATATATCCCATATCCCTATATCCCCTATATCCCATATATCCCATATCCCTATATCCCCTATATCCCATATATCCCATACCCCCAAAATCCCAGACCCCCAAAATCCCGGACCCCCAAATCCCAGACCCCCCAAATCCCGGACCCCCCAAATCCTGGACCCCCTGACTCCTCTGTTCCAGCCCCATTGCCCTGTTTGGGGGGGCCATGGGGTGTGTGGGGAGTTTTGGGGTGTTATGGGGTGCCATGGGGTGTTTATGGGGTGTTACAGGGTGTTATAGGGTGTTTTGGGGTGCTATGAGGTGTTTAGGGGTGTTATAGGGTGCCATGGGGTGTTTATGGGGTGTTCCAGGGTGTCACAGAGTATTTAGGGGTGCCCCGGGCTGTTTTGGGGTGCCGTGGGGTGTTTATGAGGTGTTTATGGGCTATTTTGGGGTGCCGTGGGGTGTTTATGGGGTATTTAGGGATGTTTTGGGGTGTTTAGGGATGCCCCGGGCTGTTTTGGCGTGTTTAGGGGTGCCCTGGACTGTTTGGGGGTGTTTATGGGGTGTTTCGGGATGCCATGGGGTATTTGTGGGGTGTCACAGGGTGTTTAGGGATGCCCCGGGATGTTTTGGGGAGTTTATGGGGTGTTTTGGGGTGTTGCGGGCTGTTTTGGGGTGCCCCGGGGTGTTTATGGGGTGCCCCTGGCTGTTTTGGGGTGCCCCGGGCTGTTTTGGGGTGTTTATGGGGTGTTTATGGGCTGTTTTGGGGTGCCCCGGGCTGTTTTGGGGTGTTTATGGGGTGTTTATGGGCTGTTTTGGGGTGTTTATGGGCTGTTTTGGGGTGTTTATGGGGTGTTTATGGGCTGTTTTGGGGTGTTTATGGGCTGTTTTGGGGTGTTTTGGGGTGTTTATGGGCTGTTTTGGGGTGCCCCGGGGTGTCTATGGGGCGCCCCGGGCTGTTTGGGGTGCCCGGGCCCCACTGACCGTCGGCGGCGATGACGAGGTCGTGGGTGCGGAACCCGTCGTGCACCTGGGCCAGGGAGAGCGCGGCGTGCGCCAGCAGCTGGAACCGGGGACACCTGGGATGGGACAGGGGACACTGGGGACACTGGGGACACCTGGGATGGGACAGGGGACACTGGGGACACTGGGGACACCTGGGATGGGACAGGGGACACTGGGGACACTGGGGACACGGACATGGCGGGGACACAGGGGGACACGGGGCACACAGTGGGGCACACAGGGGACACACAGTGACACACAGTGACACACAGGAACACACAGTGGCACACAGGGCACAGGTGACACACAGTGACACACAGTGGCACATAGATGACACACATGGGACACACAGGGGGGCACACAGGTGACACACAGTGACACACAGCGACACACAATGACACCCAGCGGTACTCACGGCACGCCGGGCGGCGGTAGCAGCGTGCCGGTGCCGCCGGTGCCCGGGGGGCTGCCCGGTGTCCCCTCGGTGGCTGCCCGTGCCCGGCGGCCCGAGGCGCGGCCCAGGGAGCTGCCGAGGCGCGTGGCCAGCCTTTTGGGGGTGCTGCCCTGCGCCCCCCCGGGCAGCCCCGCGCTGTACAGCTCCAGCCGCAGCTCGAAATCGGGGCCCGCCTCCGAGCTGGGGACACAGGGGACACCGCGGCGTCAGGGACACAGCGGGGGACAGCCCGGGGACACCCCCAGGGACTGTGGGGACACAGCGGGGTCAGGGACACGGGGACACAGAAGGGGACACCCCATGGGCTATGGGGACACAGCAGGGACACCGCGGCGTCAGGGACACAGCGGGGGACAGCCCGGGGACACCCCCGGGGACACCCCAGGGACTGCGGGGACACAGCGGGGTCAGGGACACAGCGGGAGACACCCCCGGGGACACCCCATGGGCTATGGGGACACTGCAGGGTCAGGGACACGGGGACACAGCGGGGACACCCAAGGGACTGCGTCAGGGACATGGGGACACAGCGGGGTCAGGGACACAGGGACACCCCCAGGGCCACCCCCGGGACTGCAGGGACACTGCGGGGACACTGCGGGGACACAGCGGGGTCAGGGACACAGCGGGGGACACCCCCGGGGACGCCCCATGGGCTATGGGGACACTGCAGGGTCAGGGACACGGGGACACAGCGGGGACACCCAAGGGACTGCAGGGACCCTGCGGGGACACTGCGGGGTCAGGGACACAGGGACACCCCCAGGGCCACCCCCGGGACTGCAGGGACACTGCGGGGACACTGCGGGGACACAGCGGGGTCAGGGACACAGGGCCACCCCAGGGACTGTGGGGACACTGCGGGGACAGGGAAGAGGGAGGGTGGGGCAGGGGTCACCCCCAGGAGGGGTCAGAGGGGGATTTGGGGTCCCCTGGAGCGGGGACAGGAGAGGGGAGGGGTCCCCAAGGGGGGGTTGGTGGTGGCAGGGGTCACATGGAGGGTGGCAGTGGCCCTGGGGGGTGGCAGGGTCCCTGGGCAGGGGTGTGGGGGTGATCAGGGGTCTCTGGGGGTGATCAGGGGTCCCATGGGGATGTCAAGGGGGGCACCAGGGTCCCACAGGGGGTGCCAGGGTCCCCTAGGGGGGTGTGGGGGTGCCAGGGGTCCCGTGGGAGGGATCAGGGGTCTCATAGGGGGGTGTCAGGGTCCCACAGGGGGTGTCAGGGTGCCAGGGAGGGGTGTGGGGGTGTCGGGGGTCCCATGGGGAGGATCAAGGGTCCCACGGGGGGTGGCAGTGGCCCTGGGTGGATGTGGGGGTGGTTGGGGGTCCCACAGAAAGGCTCAGGGGTCCCACGGGGGAATATGGGGGTGTCAAGGGGGGTGTCAGGGTCCCACAGGGGGGTGTGAGGGCACCGGGGATCCTGTGGGAGGGATCGGGGTCCCCTAGGGGGGTGTCAGGGTCCCCCAGGGGGTGTCAGGGTCCCGGGGAGGGTGCGGGGGTGCCGGGGGTCCCGTGCCCCCCCTCACAAGAGCACGGCTCCCTCGAAGCAGATGTCGGTGAGGGTCCTGTCCACCAGCACCGTGGGGGTGTCGTGGATCTCGGCCCCCACCTGCAGCAGCAGGAACACGGCACAGCGGTGCAGCTCTGGGGGGCACGGGGGGGGTCAGGGGGTCCCAGGGGGCACCGCAGGGCGAGGGGGGACCCCCGGCACCCCAACACTCACCCCCCTTGTTCCTGAAGTACTCCGTGTCCTTCCACATCAGCGGGATGCGCAGATCTGGGGGAGGGGAGGGCAGGACGGGGGTGAGACCCCCTGAGACGCCCCCAGACCCCCCACCCAACACGCAGCTGGTGCCGCGGGGGGGGCAGGCAGGGAGGATGGGGTTCCCCCTCCCCAGAACCCCCCCGGGACCCCCCCATACCTGAGATGCAGACGGTGCCCCGGCACGGCACCCGCTCAGCCCCGGGCCCGCCCTCCGAGGGGCTGCGGGGACGGGAGGGGTCAGCAAAGCTCCCCCCAGGTTTTGGGGTGCTCCCCTCCATGTTTGAGGTGTCCCCAAAGCTCCCCCCAGGTTTTGGGGTGCTCCCCTCCATGTTTGGGGTGTCCCCAAAGCTCCCCCCAGGTTTTGGGGTGCTCCCCTCCATGTTTGAGGTGTCCCCAAAGCTCCCCCCAGGTTTTGGGGTGCTCCCCTCCATGTTTGGGGTGTCCCCAAAGCTCCCCCCAGGTTTTGGGGTGCTCCCCTCCATGTTTGGGGTGTCCCCAAAGCTCGCCCCAGGTTTTGGGGTGCTCCCCTCTATGTTTAAGGTGTCCCCAAAGCTCCCCCCAGGTTTTGGGGTGCTCCCCTCCATGTTTGCTGCCATAACCCCCATGTCCCTCCAGGTTTTGGGGTGTCCCTCCCTGTTGTGTCCCCCATACCACCCCAGGTTTTGGGGTGTCCCTCACTGCCGTGTCCCCCATCCCACCCCAGGTTTTGGGGTGTCCCTCACTGTTGTGTCCCCCATACCACCCCAGGTTTTGGAGTGTCCATCACTGCTGTGTCCCCCATGTCCCCTCAAGTTTTCGGGTGTCCCTCACTGCCGTAACCCCCATGCCCCTCCAGGTTTTGGGGCGTCCCTCATTGCAACAACGCCCCTATATCCCCCCAGATTTTGGGGTGTCCCTCCCTGTTGTGTCCCCCATACCCCCCCAGGTTTTGGAGTGTCCATCACTGCTGTCTCCCCCATGTCCCCTCAAGTTTTCGGGTGTCCCTCACTGCCGTAACCCCCATGCCCCTCCAGGTTTTGGGGCGTCCCTCATTGCAACAACGCCCCTATATCCCCCCAGATTTTGGGGTGTCCCTCCCTGTTGTGTCCCCCATACCCCCCCAGGTTTTGGAGTGTCCATCACTGCTGTCTCCCCCATGTCCCCTCAAGTTTTCGGGTGTCCCTCACTGCTGTGTCCCCCATGTCCCCTCAAGTTTTCGGGTGTCCCTCACTGCCATAACCCCCATGTCCCTCCAGGTTTTGGGGTGTCCCTCATTGCAACAACGCCCCTATATCCCCCCAGATTTTGGGGTGTCCCTCACCGCCGCACTTTCCATGGTGTCCCCAAACCCCCTCCCTAAGCTTTGGGGACCCTCCCCGGTTTTTAGGGTGCCCCTGTGCGGTTCTCCACTTCGGGGGTCCCATAGGGTGCCCTCCCCACCTTTGGCCATCCCTTGGGCTACCCAATTCCCTCCGCGACGATTTTTGGGGTGTCTCACCGCCGGGCTCCCCTCAGCCGGGCCTCCTGGCGCCGCTGCAGCTCGCCCCCGGCCGCGACCACCCTGGCATCGCACAGCACCAGGGTCTTGGTGGTCTCCAGCGCCTGCTCGGGCCGGCTGCAGGCGGGGAGCAGCCGCCGGGCGCCCTCCCGCACCCGCAGCGCCCGCTCCAGCGCCCGCTGCAGCTCCGGCTCCTGGGGAGGGGACACTGGGGGGTCAGGGGGACCCCAAAACCCTTCCTACACCCACAGTGACCGCTACAGAGCCCGCTGCAGCTCCAGCTGCTGGGGACGGGACATTGGGGACCCCAAAACCCTTCCCACACCCATAGTGCCCGCTGCAGCTCTGGCTCCCAGGAATGGGCACATTTGGGGGGTCAGGGGGACCCCAAAACCCCTCTGAACCCACAAAACACACTGCAGCTCCAGCTCCTGGCAATGGCACAACTGGGGGATCAGGGGGACCCCAAAACCCTCCCCAAACCCACAGCAGCTCTGGGTCATGGCAATGGGCACATTTGGGGGGTCAGGGGGACCCCAAAACCCTTCCCGGACCCACAGCACCCACTTCAGGGCCTGCTCCAGCTCTGGCTGCTGGCAACGGAACATGTGGGGGGTCAGGGGGGACCCCAAATCCCCTCTGCACCCACAGCACACACACTGCAGCTCCAGCTCCTGGGTATGACACATTTGGGGGTCAGGGGGTCCCTAAAATCCCTCCCAGACCCACAGAAGCTCCAGCTCCTGGCAAGAACACACTGGGGGGTCAGGGGGACCCCAAAACCCTTCCCATACACACAGCAACCCCTTTCAGGGCCCGCTGCAGCTCTGGCTCCCAGGAATGGGCACATTTGGAGGGTCAGGGGGACCCCAAAATTCTTCCCATACACACAGCAACCCCTTTCAGGGCCCGCTGCAGCTCTGGCTCCTGGGAACAGCACATTTGGGGAGTCAGGGGAACCCCAAAACCCCTCTGCACCCACAGTGACCACTCCAGAGACCGCTGCAGCTCCGGCTCCAGGAATGGGCACACTTGGGGGGTCAGGGGGGCCCCAGATTCCCTCTGCACCCACAGCAGCCCTGGGTCGTGGCAATGGGCACATTTGGGGGTCAGGGAGCCCCCAAATGTCCTCCCAGACCCATGGCAGCTCCAGCACCTCCCACATTTGGGGTTTAGGAGAATCTGGGGGAAATATGGGGCGCCTGCCGGGCACCCCCCGACCCACCCACCCCCCCGGGGTCCCAGCCACGCACGCGGGGGGTGCCAGCCCTGCTCTGATGGGGTCCCCACCCTGCAGCCCCCCACAAACGCACCGTGCACCCCACAGATTTATCGGGAACCCCATGGGCACATCCTGTACCCCACGGGGAATCCGTGAACCCCAAAACCAGACCGTGCACCCCACAAACACGTCACGGAACCCACAGATCCATCGTGCACCCCACAGGTTTACCAGGCACCCCAGAAATTACTGCTGCACCCTACGGGGGAGCCATGCACCCCACAAACACACCGTGCACCCCATAAGGGCACCACGTGCCCCACAGATCCATCGTGCACCCCAAAGGCACGGAAAGCACCCCACAAACTCATCCAGCACCCCGCAGGAGAACCACGCACCCCACAGATTTACCCTGCACCCCAAAACCACATCCCGCATCCCACAACCGTGCCATGCACCCCACGGATTTCCCACACCACCCCAAACCCATCCTGCACCCCACAGATCCATGGCGCACCCCACAAACCCCCCCAGATTCACCAAGCACCCCCAAAACCCCAAATTTCCCCCCCACCGACCACCCTCAGCCC
>NW_024524401.1:164533-165263 GCF_017590135.1 Pyrgilauda ruficollis
TCAGCCCCCCCCCCCAAGTCCCTCCCGGTACCTCCAGCTCCTCCATCCCGATCCCGATCCCGATCCCGCCCCTGTCCCCCCCCTCCAGTGACGTCATCACCTATAAATAACCCCCCGCTGCAAACGGGGGGAGCGGGAGCCCCCCCAAAATCGCCCCTCTCGTGGTTTTGGGGGGCTCCTCAAGGGGTGAATCCCTTTGGGATGAGGAGCCCGTTCCACCTTCCCGGGACCGCCCGGGATCCGGGGGCTCCGGGGGGGTCCCGGGGGGTCCCGAATTTGGGGAGGGGGAGGGGGGGTCTCCCCAAAATTCCCACCTGGATGCTGGCGGCGATCTGGCGGATGTAGAGCATGTTGAGATCCTCCAGGATCCGCAGCCGGCGGCCCCCCCCCACCTCCATCGGGACCCCCGGGACCCCCCCAGCTATTTTGGGGGGTTCCCCCAAAGCCCCCCAAGGGGGTCCCGCCGCATCCAGCGCTGGGGTGTAGCGGGGGCCGCCCCCCCCTCTCTACCGAGGCGGCTGCGGGGAGAAAACGGGCTTTGGATGGAGCCCCCTCCCCGGGAATTTGGGGGTGCTTGAGCCCCTCCCTGGAATTTGGGGGTGTTTGGGCCCCTCCCTGGAATTTGGGGGGGCGTCCACGATGTTTGGCGTCCCCAAACGGCCGCCCCCTCGCAGGGAACAAGGGGGGCACTGTGCGGGAAAGGGCAGCGGGGGCGGCGGGGAGGGGGGCG
>NW_024524401.1:165576-169586 GCF_017590135.1 Pyrgilauda ruficollis
GCGTGTCCCCCCCTCCCTTCTCCCAGGAGCCGCCTCCGTGTCCCCCCCGCCCCCCCCCGCGGGGCTCCGGGACACCGGGAATGGGAGGGGGGCGCCCCCTGCTGGGGGAAATCCGCGGTTCTTGGAGGGCGAGACCCCCCCGGGGGCACCGGGACCGCCCCGAGCCAACCGGAGCCCCCGTGAGGAGCCGGTACCGGGGAATGGGACCCCACCCGCGGGCACTAAACCCCCCCGAGTGAACCGGGATTCCTCGGGATGCACCGGGAGCTCCCCAGAGAGCACCGGGATGCCCTGGAATGCCCCGGGACCATCCCCAAGTGCACCGAGAGCCCTCGGAGCGCACCCAGACACCCCCGAGCGAACCGAGAGCCCCCCGAACGAACCGGGAGCCCCCCGAGCGAACCCGGAGCTGTCGAGTGCCGTTGGCGCTGAAAGACGGGGACCCCCCCCGTACGCACCGGGACCCCCCAAACGCACCAGGAGCCCTCAAAATGCGCCGGGTCCACCCCAGGATGCACCGACCCCCCCTCAGAATTCACTGAGACCCCCCAGTATGCACCGCGACCCCCGAGTGTGGGTGCACCGTGTGAACCGGGACCCCCCAGACCCACCGGGACCCCCCCAAATTCCCCGTGTGCCAGGGGCCCGGTACCGGCACCGCCACACGCGGGACGCCCCAATCCTCCCGTCCCCTCCCCGACCCCCCCCGGTCCCTCCCGGTCCTCCCAGTTCCCCCCTCCCCGTCGGCTGCCGGGGGCGCGGGCGCTTCCCGCTGTACCGGATCCCACCGGAATTCCCGGCTGGGCCGGGGCAGCGGGACCGGACGGGCCGGGCCGGGCTGGGGGGGCCCGGGGGGCAGGGAGCGGCCGTGACCGCCCCCGTGGCTTCGTGCCCGGGCTGCTCCCGGGGCTCCCGGTGTTCCCGTGGCTCCCGCTGCTCCCGGTGCTCCCGGGGCCCCCGAGGCTCCCGTGGCTCCCGCGGCTGCCGGGGCTCCCGGTGCTCCTGGTCTCCCGGTGTTCCCGGGGCTCCCGGTGCTCCCGTACCTGCGGGGCCGGTGCCGGGGGGCAGCAGCGGCCCCGGCGCAGTTCCATGTCCAGCGCTGACCCCCGCGCCACCGTGGCGCGGCTCCGCTCGTCCCGCCGGAACATCCCCGGGGGTCCCGGTGGCTCCGGGGTGCAGAGGGGTCTGGAGAGTCCCGGGGGTCCTGGGGGATCCCGGAGCCTTCCGAGGGGTCCCGGGTGGTCCCGGAGTCCCCGTGAGCCGGAGATTTACGGGTGGTCGCGGTGTTCCCGGTGGTCCCGGTACTCCGGAGCCTTCCCGGTGTCCGCAGCTTCCCGGCGGTTCTGGGGGTCCCGGTGCTCCGGAAGGGAGTCCCGGTGTCCGGAGCCCCCGGACCAGGTGGGAACACCGGGACGGAGCCGCAGGGAGATGCCGGGGTCGCCTCTCCGGTCCCCGCTGAGCCCCGGGATGGCGGGAGGGGCGGCGGGGGCGGCGATCGGTGCCGGCGGCTCCTGGCACGGGCGGGACAATGGCCCGGGGGGGTCCGGGTGACATCTGTGCGCGGGTGACATCGCCGCGTGCGCGACACCGGGGCTGTCACACGCGTGGCCCCGCAGGGAATCCTAAAATCCCGGCAGCGGGAGGGTGGGGAGGGCTCTCTGGAGATGTCGCGGTGCCACCTGCAGAGGTGACACACGGCCGGGTGACACGGCCCGGGGCTGGTCCCGCCGTGGGATGGGGATTCCGTGTGTGGATGGAAGGATCCACTCAGATGGGAGATTTGGGTGAATAGTCGAGATATTTGGGTGGGTATTTTAGGGGGTTTTGGGGATATTTGGGATATTTGGGTGGGTATTTCAGGGGGTTTTGTGAATATTTGCGATATTTGGGTGGGTATTTAAGGGGGTTTTGTGGGTATTTGGGATATTTGGGTGAGTATCTGAGGGCGTTTTGTGAATATTTGGGATATTTAGGTGGGTATTTGAGAGTTTTGCGTGGATATTTTGGATATTTGGGTGAGTATTTTAGGGGGTTTTGTGAATATTTGGGATATTTGGGTGGGTATTTGAGGAATTTTTGTGAATATTTTGGATAGTTAGGTGAGTATCTGAGGCGTTTGTGAGGATATTTGGGATATTTAGGTGGGTATTTCAGGGGTTTTGCGTGAATATTTGGGATATTTGGGTGAGTATTTTAGGGGTTTTGTGAATATTTGGGATATTTGGGTCTCCCGGTGCTCCCGTACCTGCGGGGCCGGTGCCGGGGGGCAGCAGCGGCCCCGGCGCAGTTCCATGTCCAGCGCTGACCCCCGCGCCACCGTGGCGCGGCTCCGCTCGTCCCGCCGGAACATCCCCGGGGGTCCCGGTGGCTCCGGGGTGCAGAGGGGTCTGGAGAGTCCCGGGGGTCCTGGGGGATCCCGGAGCCTTCCGAGGGGTCCCGGGTGGTCCCGGAGTCCCCGTGAGCCGGAGATTTACGGGTGGTCGCGGTGTTCCCGGTGGTCCCGGTACTCCGGAGCCTTCCCGGTGTCCGCAGCTTCCCGGCGGTTCTGGGGGTCCCGGTGCTCCGGAAGGGAGTCCCGGTGTCCGGAGCCCCCGGACCAGGTGGGAACACCGGGACGGAGCCGCAGGGAGATGCCGGGGTCGCCTCTCCGGTCCCCGCTGAGCCCGGGGATGGCGGGAGGGGCGGCGGGGGCGGCGATCGGTGCCGGCGGCTCCTGGCACGGGCGGGACAATGGCCCGGGGGGGTCCGGGTGACATCTGTGCGCGGGTGACATCGCCGCGTGCGCGACACCGGGGCTGTCACACGCGTGGCCCCGCAGGGAATCCTAAAATCCCGGCAGCGGGAGGGTGGGGAGGGCTCTCTGGAGATGTCGCGGTGCCACCTGCAGAGGTGACACACGGCCGGGTGACACGGCCCGGGGCTGGTCCCGCCGTGGGATGGGGATTCCGTGTGTGGATGGAAGGATCCACTCAGATGGGAGATTTGGGTGAATAGTCGAGATATTTGGGTGGGTATTTTAGGGGGTTTTGGGGATATTTGGGATATTTGGGTGGGTATTTGAGAGTTTTGCGTGGATATTTTGGATATTTGGGTGAGTATTTTAGGGGGTTTTGTGAATATTTGGGATATTTGGGTGGGTATTTGAGGAATTTTTGTGAATATTTTGGATAGTTAGGTGAGTATCTGAGGCGTTTGTGAGGATATTTGGGATATTTAGGTGGGTATTTCAGGGGTTTTGCGTGAATATTTGGGATATTTGGGTGAGTATCTGAGGGCGTTTTGTGAATATTTGGGATATTTAGGTGGGTATTTCAGGGGTTTTGCGTGAATATTTGGGATATTTGGGTGAGTATTTTAGGGGTTTTGTGAATATTTGGGATATTTGGGTATTTGAGGCGTTTGTGAGGATATTTGGGATATTTAGGTGGGTATTTCAGGCGTTTGTGAGGATATTTGGGATATTTAGGTGGGTATTTCAGGCGTTTGTGAGGATATTTGGGATATTTAGGTGGGTATTTCAGGCGTTTGTGAGGATATTTGGGATATTTAGGTGGGTATTTCAGGCGTTTGTGAGGATATTTGGGATATTTAGGTGGGTATTTCAGGCGTTTGTGAGGATATTTGGGATATTTAGGTGGGTATTTGAGAGTTTTGCGTGGATATTTTGGATATTTGGGTGAGTATTTTAAGGGTTTTTGTGAATATTTGGGATACTTGGGTGGGTATTTTAGGGGTTTTTGAGAATATTTTGGATATTTAGGTGAGTGTCTGAGCGGTTTGTGTGGATATTTGGGATATTTAGGTGGGTATTTGAGAGTTTTGCGTGGATATTTTGGATATTTGGGTTAGTATTTTAGGGGTTTTTGTGAATATTTGGGATATTTGGGTGGGTATCTGAGGCGTTTGTGAGGATATTTGGGATATTTAGGTGGGTATTTTAGGGGTTTTGCGTGGATATTTAGGATATTTGGGTGGGTATCTGTGGAGTTTTTGAGGATATTTGGGATATT
>NW_024524402.1:0-2120 GCF_017590135.1 Pyrgilauda ruficollis
TTGGCCCATTTTGGCTCAATTTTGGGTGATTTTTGGCCCATTTTGGCTCAATTTCAGTTCGTTTTTGGTCCATTTTGGGTCATTTTTTGGCCCATTTTGGGTTAATTTGGGTTATTTTAGTTAATTTTGGTTCCATTTTAGATCATTTTGCCTCAATTTTGGTTCATTTTGGGTCAATTTTGGTTCATTTTGGGTCAATTTTGGTTCATTTTGGGTCAATTTTGGTTCATTTTGGGTCAATTTTGGTTCATTTTGGGTCAATTTTGGCCCATTTTGGGTCATTTTTTGGCCCATTTTGGGTTAATTTGGGTCATTTTTGGTCCATTTTGGTCCATTTTGGGTTAATTTGGCTCATTTTAGTTCCATTTTGGGTCATTTTTGCCCCATTTTGGGTTAATTTGGGTCATTTTTGGTCCATTTTGGGTTAATTTGGGTCATTTTAGTTCCATTTTGGATCATTTTTGCCCCATTTTGGTCCATTTTGGATCAATTTTGCCTCAATTTTGGTCCATTTTGGGTTAACTTGGGTTATTTTAGTTCATTTTTGGCCCATTTTGGGTCAGGACATTTGGGGAAATTTTGGGTCACTTTGGGGTCATTTTGGTCACTTTGGGGTCAGTTCTGGTCACTTTAGGGTCATTTGGGTCATTTTGGGATAATTTGGGGTCATTTGGGGTAATTTGGGGTCACTTTGGGTCAGTTCTGGTCACTTTGGGGTCATTTGGGGAAATTTTGGGTCATTTTGGGGTCATTTGGGGTCATTTTGGGTCATTTTCGGGGTTAGTTTGGGTCATTTTCGGGTCATTTTGGTCACTTTGGGGTCAGTTCTGGTCACTTTGGGGTCATTTTGGGTCGTTTTGGGGTCATTTGGGTCATTTTGGGATAATTTGGGTCATTTTGGGGTCATTTTGGGATAATTTGGGGTCAGTTCTGGTCACGTTAGGGTCATTTTGGGTCACTTTGGGGTCATTTGGGTCATTTTGGGATAATTTGGGGTCCATTTGGGTCATTTTGGGGTCATTTTGGGATAATTTGGGGTCCATTTGGGTCATTTTGGGGTCATTTTGGGATAATTTGGGGTCAGTTCTGGTCACGTTAGGGTCATTTTGGGTCACTTTGGGGTCATTTGGGTCATTTTGGGATAATTTGGGGTCCATTTGGGTCATTTGGGGTAATTTGGGTCATTTGGGGTATTTTGGGGTCAGTTCTGGTCACTTTGGGGTCATTTGGGGAAATTTTGGGTCATTTTGGGGTCATTTTGGTCACTTTGGGGTCATTTTGGGTCACTTTGGGGTCACTTTGGGATAATTTGGGTAATTCTGGGTCAGTTTGGGTCAGTTTTGGTCACTTTGGGTTCATTTGGGGAAATTTGGGTCATTTGGGGTCACTTTGGGTCAGTTCTGGTCACTTTGGGGTCATTTGGGGAAATTTTGGGTCATTTTGGGGTCATTTTGGTCACTTTGGGGTCATTTTGGGTCACTTTGGGGTCACTTTGGGATAATTTGGGTAATTTTGGGTCAGTTTGAGTCAGTTTTGGTCACTTTGGGGTCATTTGGGGAAATTTTGGGTCATTTTGGGGTCATTTTGGTCACTTTGGGGTCATTTTGGGTCACTTTGGGGTCACTTTGGGATAATTTGGGTAATTTTGGGTCAGTTTGAGTCAGTTCTGGTCACTTTGGGGTCATTTGGGGAAATTTTGGGTCACTTTGGGGTCATTTTGGTCACTTTGGGGTCATTTTGGGTGAATTTGGGTCATTTTGGGGTCAGTTTGGGTCATTTTGGTCACTTTGGGGTCATTTTGGGTGAATTTGGGTCATTTTGGGGTCAGTTTGGGTCATTTTGGTCACTTTGGGGTCATTTTGGGGCACTCTGGGGTCATTTTGGGTCAATTCTGGTCACTTTTGGTCACTTTCAGGTCAGTTTTGGGTCAGTTTTTGGTCATTATTGCCCAGTGGTCACTCAGTGGTCACTCAGGGTCATTTGTCCACCCTGGAGTGGCAGCTGGACAGTGGGTGTGACCTGGGGGTCACTCCTGCGTCACTTTTGGGTCACTTTGGGTCACTTTTGGTCACTTTTGGGTCAGTTTTTGGTCGTTATTGCCCAGTGGTCACTCAGCGGTC
>NW_024524403.1:0-2116 GCF_017590135.1 Pyrgilauda ruficollis
AAACAAAACAAAACAAAAAAAAACCACGGAGAAACAAACCAGAAGACGCTAAACCAGTCCGCGCTGCTGAAACTTGTTATTTGGTGCCCCCTGGTGTCGGAGCGAGCGGCCCGGGGCGGGCGCGGTGCGGAGCGGGGCTGCGGGCGCGGTGCGGAGCGGGGCTGTGGGCGCCGTGCGGAGCGGGGCTGCGGGCGCGGTGCGGAGCGGGGCTGCGGGCGCGGTGCGGAGCGGGGCTGTGGGCGCCGTGCGGAGCGGGGCTGCGGGCGCGGTGCGGAGCGGGGCTGCGGGCGCGGTGCGGAGCGGGGCTGTGGGCGCCGTGCGGAGCGGGGCTGCGGGCGCGGTGCGGAGCGGGGCTGCGGGCGCGGTGCGGAGCGGGGCTGTGGGCGCCGTGCGGAGCGGGGCTGCGGGCGCGGTGCGGAGCGGGGCTGCGGGCGCGGTGCGGAGCGGGGCTGTGGGCGCCGTGCGGAGCGGGGCTGCGGGCGCGGTGCGGAGCGGGGCTGCGGGCGCGGTGCGGAGCGGGGCTGTGGGCGCCGTGCGGAGCGGGGCTGCGGGCGCGGTGCGGAGCGGGGCTGCGGGCGCGGTGCGGAGCGGGGCTGTGGGCGCCGTGCGGAGCGGGGCTGCGGGCGCGGTGCGGAGCGGGGCTGCGGGCGCGGTGCGGAGCGGGGCTGTGGGCGCCGTGCGGAGCGGGGCTGCGGGCGCGGTGCGGAGCGGGGCTGCGGGCGCGGTGCGGAGCGGGGCTGTGGGCGCCGTGCGGAGCGGGGCTGCGGGCGCGGTGCGGAGCGGGGCTGCGGGCGCGGTGCGGAGCGGGGCTGTGGGCGCCGTGCGGAGCGGGGCTGCGGGCGCGGTGCGGAGCGGGGCTGCGGGCGCGGTGCGGAGCGGGGCTGTGGGCGCCGTGCGGAGCGGGGCTGCGGGCGCGGTGCGGAGCGGGGCTGCGGGCGCGGTGCGGAGCGGGGCTGTGGGCGCCGTGCGGAGCGGGGCTGCGGGCGCGGTGCGGAGCGGGGCTGCGGGCGCGGTGCGGAGCGGGGCTGTGGGCGCCGTGCGGAGCGGGGCTGCGGGCGCGGTGCGGAGCGGGGCTGCGGGCGCGGTGCGGAGCGGGGCTGTGGGCGCCGTGCGGAGCGGGGCTGCGGGCGCGGTGCGGAGCGGGGCTGCGGGCGCGGTGCGGAGCGGGGCTGTGGGCGCCGTGCGGAGCGGGGCTGCGGGCGCGGTGCGGAGCGGGGCTGCGGGCGCGGTGCGGAGCGGGGCTGTGGGCGCCGTGCGGAGCGGGGCTGCGGGCGCGGTGCGGAGCGGGGCTGCGGGCGCGGTGCGGAGCGGGGCTGTGGGCGCCGTGCGGAGCGGGGCTGCGGGCGCGGTGCGGAGCGGGGCTGCGGGCGCGGTGCGGAGCGGGGCTGTGGGCGCCGTGCGGAGCGGGGCTGCGGGCGCGGTGCGGAGCGGGGCTGCGGGCGCGGTGCGGAGCGGGGCTGTGGGCGCCGTGCGGAGCGGGGCTGCGGGCGCGGTGCGGAGCGGGGCTGCGGGCGCGGTGCGGAGCGGGGCTGTGGGCGCCGTGCGGAGCGGGGCTGCGGGCGCGGTGCGGAGCGGGGCTGCGGGCGCGGTGCGGAGCGGGGCTGTGGGCGCCGTGCGGAGCGGGGCTGCGGGCGCGGTGCGGAGCGGGGCTGCGGGCGCGGTGCGGAGCGGGGCTGTGGGCGCCGTGCGGAGCGGGGCTGCGGGCGCGGTGCGGAGCGGGGCTGCGGGCGCGGTGCGGAGCGGGGCTGTGGGCGCCGTGCGGAGCGGGGCTGCGGGCGCGGTGCGGAGCGGGGCTGCGGGCGCGGTGCGGAGCGGGGCTGTGGGCGCCGTGCGGAGCGGGGCTGCGGGCGCGGTGCGGAGCGGGGCTGCGGGCGCGGTGCGGAGCGGGGCTGTGGGCGCCGTGCGGAGCGGGGCTGCGGGCGCGGTGCGGAGCGGGGCTGCGGGCGGGGGCGGGTTTTGTTCGTCTCTTTGGATTTTTTATTTTTTGTCTGTTTTTTACACTATCACACGTTTCTGTGGGACCTTTTCACCAATTTAGGGGGGAAAAAAAAAGAAACCAAAAAAACCCAAACCAAACCAAATGAAAAAACAAAAACAACAAAAAAACCAACAAAAA
>NW_024524404.1:0-2115 GCF_017590135.1 Pyrgilauda ruficollis
ACACCTGAGGGGGCTGGGACACACCTGCACACACCCGGGGCACACCTGGAGGCACCTGGGCGTATCTTTGGGGCTTCCCAGGTGATTTTTTTTGGGAATTCCAGGTGAGGCTTTTTTTGGGATTTCCCAGGCAGTTCCTGTGGGAGCTCAGGTGTGTTTTGGTGGGGTTTCAGGTAAGGCCAGGTGTGTTTTTGGGATTTTCCAGGCAGTTCCTGTGGAGTTTCCGGCTGCCGGGGGAGGCGCAGAAAATCGACCGGATGATGGAGGCGTTCGCCCAGCGCTACTGCCTGTGCAACCCCGGGGTGTTCACCTGCACAGGTGAGACCACCTGGCACACCTGGGACACACCTGGGGTATCACTGACACACCTGACCCCTGACACATCTGGGGTATCACTGACACCCCTGGGGTATCACTGACACACACAGCCTGTGCAACCCCGGGGTGTTCACCTGCACAGGTAACGCACCTGGCACACCTGGGCACAGCCCTGACACACCTGGGACACACCTGGGCACAGCCCTGACACACCTGGGGTGTCACTGATACACACAGCCTGTGCAACCCCGGGGTGTTCACCTGCACAGGTAACGCACCTGGCACACCTGGGCACAGCCCTGACACACCTGGGCACACCTGGGGTATCACTGACACACCTGGGCACACCTGGGCACACCCGTGGCCCACACAGTCACACCTGGCTGGGCTGGGAGCTCACCTGTCACACCTGAGCTCACACAGACACACCTGGGCACACCTGAGCTCACACAGACACACCTGGGCTGACTCAGGCTCACACCTGGGTGGGACAGGGACGCAATTGGGTGGGACACAGTCACACCTGGCTGGGCTGGGAGCTCACCTGTCACACCTGAGCTCACACAGACACACCTGGGCACACCTGAGCTCACACAGACACACCTGGGCTGACTCAGGCTCACACCTGGGTGGGACAGGGACGCAATTGGGTGGGACACAGTCACACCTGGCTGGGCTGGGAGCTCACCTGTCACACCTGAGCTCACACAGACACACCTGGGCACACCTGAGCTCACACAGACACACCTGGGCTGACTCAGGCTCACACCTGGGTGGGACAGGGACGCAATTGGGTGGGACACAGTCACACCTGGCTGGGCTGGGAGCTCACCTGTCACACCTGAGCTCACACAGACACACCTGGGCACACCTGAGCTCACACAGACACACCTGGGCTGACTCAGGCTCACACCTGGGTGGGACAGGGACGCAATTGGGTGGGACACAGTCACACCTGGCTGGGCTGGGAGCTCACCTGTCACACCTGAGCTCACACAGACACACCTGGGCACACCTGAGCTCACACAGACACACCTGGGCTGACTCAGGCTCACACCTGGGTGGGACAGGGACGCAATTGGGTGGGACACAGTCACACCTGGCTGGGCTGGGAGCTCACCTGTCACACCTGAGCTCACACAGACACACCTGGGCACACCTGGGACACACCTGGGCACACCTGGGCACACCTGAGCTCACACAGACACACCTGGGCTGACTCAGGCTCACACCTGGGTGGGACAGGGACGCAATTGGGTGGGACACAGTCACACCTGGCTGGGCTGGGAGCTCACCTGTCACACCTGAGCTCACACAGACACACCTGGGCACACCTGGGACACACCTGGGCACACCTGGGCACACCTGAGCTCACACAGACACACCTGGGCTGACTCAGGCTCACACCTGGGTGGGACAGGGACGCAATTGGGTGGGACACAGTCACACCTGGCTGGGCTGGGAGCTCACCTGTCACACCTGAGCTCACACAGACACACCTGGGCACACCTGAGCACACCTGGGCACACCTGGGACACACCTGAGCTCACACAGACACACCTGAGCTCACACAGACACACCTGGGGTGACTCAGGGTCACACCTGGGTGGGACAGAGCCACACCTGGCCCCGCTAGGAGCACACCTGGCCGGGTTAGGAGCTCACCTGTCCCACCTGAGCTCACCTGGACACACCTGAGCTCACACAGACACACCGGGGGGTGACTCAGGGTCACACCTGGGTGGGACAGAGCCACACCTGGCCCCGCTAGGAGCACACCTGGCCGGGTTAGGAGCT
>NW_024524405.1:0-2108 GCF_017590135.1 Pyrgilauda ruficollis
TGTTCTGTAAGGATGCAGCTGGCACAGGAGAGGGATTCTGCAGGACCCTGTTAACCACAGGTTCAGCATGGGGTGGTTGGGTTGCAAGGACCTTTAGCAGTGATCTAATCCCACCCTCTGCAATGAGCAGAAACACCTCAAATAACACAATAATTCGGGTTGGGAAATCTGAAGGTCACCTGCTTTCTGCTCAGAGCAGGAGCAGCTTCACAGCTCTATCTCAGAACGTGGTTTTGTGCTGGGGGTGAGACCCCACTGAGGATTGCCAAGGAAAGAAATCCCACAGCTGCTCTGGGCAAGCTCTTCCAGCACCTGATCCCTGCTCATCTCTAAGGAACACTGTGGGATCTGGACACCTGGCTGAGTCTGGGGGCCAAAGCACACCTGCCAGGTCTTTGGGCAGCTTTGAGCAGGAGGGATGGAGCTCACAGTGCTGAGCCAGGGTACTGTACCTCCTGTGAGATGGCCACAGTACAATTCCAGGTCTCTTTGTGTTCAGCAGCTGCACAGCAGGGCCAGGATGAGAGAAGAGGTGACAGAAACAGAACATTGCACTGACCAGAACTGCTGAGGCTGCACGGCCGTCCTGGCAGGGAAAGGGACAGAGAGGAAAAACTGTGAGTATCAGAAAGATCCTTTAAATTCCAGCTCCCCACTCCTCCTGAAATCACAAAATATAATTTATCCAGAAAGACTAGGATTGAGACCACAAGGTGATGAGGAATTTTGAGTTCTGTGTCATTTGTTCAACACCCAGGACTTTGAACAATGCCTAAGATAAAATCCAGGGAGCAGCCAAAGCTGAGGGTGGTTTACACTTGTTTGGAAAGCCCACAAGAACATTTTGGCTGCAAAAGTTGGTGTTTCATGGCTGCTCCCCAGCTGTAATTCTATAATTATTTCAAACATAGGCCTGGAAGTGACCACAGGGGTCAGAGTGCACCCATCCTACAGCTGCAGGCAGTCCTCTAATAGAAACTTATCCTGGAAAAAGATAAACAAACAAAAAGTCCGGTCCCAGGCTCCCTCACCCAAACACCTCCACAGCTCTGAGCTTACAGATTGCTCCTGATGGGGTTTTTTTAAGGTGATTATGGGGGAAAGTTTGCTGAGTCACATTGATAGATGAAAAATGTAGGAAGAGCAGGAGAAAATCAGTGTATTCCCAGTGCCCTGGGTTCCTGATAGACACCTTGCACTATCCCTGCTCCAAACCCCTTTGAACACTTCCAGGGATGGGGAATCCACAACTCCTCAAAGCCTCACCATTGTTGCTCCTTGCAATTGGTTTTTTCAGGCCCCCTTTAGGCATTCCAGCCATTTTCTGTAGGATTTTCTGTACTGGAGCTGATCCAGACCCCAAGAACCTGCTGACATGAACAGGCTGTTTGCTTTTTTCCAAGTTTAGCCCCTGCCAGTTGTTTCTGGCAAGATCTCTCAGGTTCATATAAACTAAGTGGGTTTCTGCAGCCTTGTTAGAAGGTGTTGGAAAGGACTCCCTGTCCTTTATCACATTATCCTGATATCCATTGCTCAAAGGACAGGAAAGGAATTGGATTTTTGAGTTGGATTTCCAGGATTGGAGGCATCAAGTGCATTCTTCCCTCTGTTTAAAGGGAATTTACATCCTGGAGCTGCTGGCTGTGCTGTGAGAGGCAGAAATGCCAGGCTCACATGGGAGCTCTGTGCAATTTGGGATCAGTCGTTTCCTCCACTCCTCCCAGTTTCTGCTGATCAGGGCTGACAGCCTCCTGGTTTAATTTAGGCTCCAGGAACAAAGCAGAACTCTGCTTTTGGGCATTGCTGTCAACGGGAAGGGTTGGATGGAGTAAATTAGGAGTGATCCAGGATCACACCACCCTCACACAGCACAGCATTGCCTAGTGCTGAGTAACCCCTCTGGGGCCTTCCTTCAGCCAGGCCTGACCTCTCCTGATGGCAGGAGGCTTCAACAGTCTCCATTTCACAGCTCAACAGAATTCCCAGCTCTGTGTTTTCTGCCCAGTTTCCAGCCCCCTTCAGTCCAAAGGCTGCATTTTCTCCTTAGATTAAAATGCAAATCACAGAATCACAGAATGGTCTGTGTTGGGAGGAACCTTAAAGCCCAT
>NW_024524406.1:0-2114 GCF_017590135.1 Pyrgilauda ruficollis
CGTCCTTGTCTTCCATGGATGTCTATGTCTGAAATTGGGATTCCATCTCTAAAATTCTGCTGAGTGCACTGGTAATTAGCCAACATTGAACACAGTGGAACAATTGATGCACTGGCCAAGAAATGTCAAAATGGCAAACTAAAACCACTATACAAACCTTCCTGATGAACTGCAAGAGAGCAGAGAGAATAAAGGCAGAGTCATGGTTTGTCAGGACTTCCTTGATCGCAATGTGCCCCGTGGTGCATTTGGAGCTGAGCCCTGGAACCTCAGGGCCTGGGAGGAGATTGCACAAACCTTTCCAGGAGTCCAAGTCAGAGGAAAAACTCAAAGTGTCTCAAAGCATTAATGAGGACCCACTGAGGTCAATCTCCAACACAGGCTCCTCATGGACTCCTTGGAGGGGAGAATTGGAGGCCAGGATGGCACAAAAACTTCTCAGAGACTCAGTGTGGTCAGGAAAATCCAAAGTACCTTAAACACCTTGAGTATCTCAAAGTATTAATGAGCCCCACTGAGTGTCAGTGCAAAGCTCTCAAGGGATGAGACCCTGTGCCCTCAGGGAGAGAAGAGAAAGTTGTCTGCTCCCAGAGATGAAGATGATTTCAGAAACAGATGAAGAGAACCTTTGCTCTTAAACAGCTCATCTTTAAACTAATACCCCATAAATTTGCATGACCCATAAACACAGCTGTGGGGTAATCTGTGAAAAATGGGAGGGACTTGATGATTCCAGATTTTATAGGAAGCTGCTATTTGTGGCAACTGAGAGCCACAAGAGAACTGTGTTCTTATGGATAAGCCTCCATAGCATGAAAAAGAGACTCCTCTCCCTATGTGAACTGAAGAAAACAACTCTAGAGGTGGTAAACTGATGGAAAATTTTCGGTTTTATCTCTTTACATTGTCAGGAAGAAGGAAATGGTTGTAGGAAGAGGAGAAGTGTTCTGAAAGTTTTGTTCTGATCCTTATTGCTCTTTCTTTTAGAAACTTTGACTTTCTCCTAATCATATCGCAGAGCAGGAAATGAGTAAGTATATCCTACTGAGTGCACTGGTAATTAGCCAACATTGAACACAGTGGAACAATTGATGCACTGGCCAAGAAATGTCAAAATGGCAAACCAAAACCACTATACAAACCTTCCTGATGAACTGCAAGAGAGCAGAGAGAATAAAGGCAGAGTCATGGTTTGTCAGGACTTCCTTGATCGCAATGTGCCCCGTGGTGCATTTGGAGCTGAGCCCTGGAACCTCAGGGCCTGGGAGGAGATTGCACAAACCTTTCCAGGAGTCCAAGTCAGAGGAAAAACTCAAAGTGTCTCAAAGCATTAATGAGGACCCACTGAGGTCAATCTCCAACACAGGCTCCTCATGGACTCCTTGGAGGGGAGAATTGGAGGCCAGGATGGCACAAAAACTTCTCAGAGACTCAGTGTGGTCAGGAAAATCCAAAGTACCTTAAACACCTTGAGTATCTCAAAGTATTAATGAGCCCCACTGAGTGTCAGTGCAAAGCTCTCAAGGGACTCATTAAAGCAGATAATTGTGCTGCTGAGCTGGGCTGGGCACAGAGGCAGCTCCTGGTAAGCCAGAAGAGCTTCAAAAGCACATTTCTCTTGCTGAGCAGCTCTTGTGCCAGCCCAGCAGGGCTGGGGCACTGCCTGCAGCCAGCCCGGGCACAGCCCAGAGGCACAGAGAGCTTCAATCAGTCAGGGCTGGGAAGGTGCTGAGAAGTGCCTGGGGCAGAATCACTGCCAGCCCTTGGCACAGGAACCTCTGGCTGCAGGACAATGCAGCTGCAGCTCCTGGAGTGATCTCCTAAAGCTGCAACATCCCAATGCCTACAGACTCTGTGAGTACATCTCTGAGTATTTCTGGTGCAGGGGAGGTGAAATGCTCATGGATCTCTGACATGCTGAGGGGTTCTGACCAGTCGTAGAATATTTCCAGGACAAGGATTTTGATACGAGGAAAATTTCTAAGATTTTATATTCAATTTCATACTATTTAAGAATGTCAGGGAGGGGAGATAAGTATTAAAGGTTGATTATGAATTATATTATTATGAGTTATGAATTATTGGATTGTTATTAATTATTATTTATTAGTTAT
>NW_024524407.1:0-2114 GCF_017590135.1 Pyrgilauda ruficollis
AGCGAGCCTGGAGACCGGGAACGGAGACCGCCACCGGAGCGGAGCGGGAGCGAGCCTGGAGACCGGGAACGGAGCGGGAACGAGCCTGGAGACCGGGAATCGACCGGGAATGATCCTGGAGACCGGGAACGGAGCGGGAATGATCCTGGGCACCGGGAGCGGAGCGGGAACGAGCCCGGACACCGGGAACGGAGCGGGAGCGAGCCTGGAGACCGGGAACGGAGCGGGAGCGAGCCTGGAGACCGGGAACACTCGGAGCCACCGGGAATGGAGCGGGAACGGGCCCGGCCAGGCGGGAATTCACGGGAATTCTCTGCTTCCAGGTGGATTTAACAGGAATTCTCTGATCTTCACGGGAATTCTCTGGGAATTCTCTCGTTCCAGTCGGGAATTAACGGGAGTTCTCTGATCCTGGTGGGAATTCCGTGGGAGTTCTCTGGTTCCAGGTGGATTCAGCAGGAATTCTCTGATCCAGGTGGGAATTCTCTGATCCCAAGGGGAATTTGGTGGGAATTTTCTGATCCCGCTGGGAATCCAGTCAGAATTTTCTGATTCCAGGTGGGAATTCAATGGGAATTCTCTGATCCCAGCAGGAATTCCTGGGGAATTCTCTGCTCCTGCTCCAGGTGGGATTCAGGCCGGAGCTCCCGATCCCAGTGGGAATTCCGTGGGAATTCTCTGCTCCAGGTGGGAATGGAGACAAAGGCTCTGATCCAGGTGGGAATTCGATGGGAATTCTCTGCTCCAGTGGGAATTCTCTGCTCCAGGTGGGAATTCGATGGGAATCTCCGATCCAGGGGGGAATTCTCAGGAATTCTCTGCTCCAGGTGGGAATTCTCAGGAATTCTCTGCTCCAGGTGGGAATTCTCTGCTCCAGGTGGGAATTCTCAGGAATTCTCTGCTCCAGTGGGAATTCCCAGGAATTCTCTGCTCCAGGTGGGAATTCCCAGGAATTCTCTGCTCCAGGTGGGAATTCTCGGGAATTCTCTGCTCCAGGTGGGAATTCTCTGCTCCAGGTGGGAATTCTGGGGAATTCTCTGCTCCAGGTGGGAATTCCCAGGAATTCTCTGCTCCCCCTGGGACTCAGGCCAGAGCTCCCGATCCCGCCGGGAATTCCGGGCACAGCCGGTCCAGGAGAATCCCCGGAATTCCGGAAGCTTCCGTGGGATCCCGCCTCATCCCGGGGTTCCTGCTCCTCCTCCTCTTCCCGAGGCTCCTGAAAGGGGGAAAAGCTCGGAAAAATCCCCAAAATTCCCAATCCCAGATTTTCTTCCCGCTGCAATTCCAATCCCAGGGAATTCCCCTTCCCCCCTCTGGAATCCCAATCCCAAATTTGGCTGGAATTCCAATCCCAGATTTTTTCCCACCTGAAATCCCAATCCCAGATTTTTTCCTGGAATTCCAATCCCAGATTTTTTTCCTGGAATCCCAATCCCAGAATTTTTTTTTCCTGAAATCCCAATCCCAGATTTTTTTTTTTTTCCTGAAATCCTAATCCCAGATTTTTTCCTGAAATCCCAATCCCAGATTTTTTTTTTCATGGAATCCCAATCCCAGAATTTTTTTTTCCTGAAATCCCAATCCCAGAATTTTTTTTTTCCTGAAATCCCAATCCCAGATTTTTTTTCTTTTCTGGAATCACAATCCCAGATTTTCCTCCCTCTGGAATTCCAATCCCAAATTTTTTTTTTCTCCTCCAGAATCCCAATCCCACATTTCCCCCTCCCCCAAAATCCCAATTTATTTGGAATTTTTTTTTTTTAATTGAGTTTTTTCCCCCTCTGGAATTCCAATCCCAAATTTTTTTTTTCTCCTCCAGAATCCCAATCCCACATTTCCCCCTCCCCCAAAATCCCAATTTATTTGGAATTTTTTTTTTTTAATTGAGTTTTTTCCCCCTCTGGAATTCCAATCCCAAATTCCCCCCCACTCTGGAATCCCATTTTTTTCTGGAATTCCAATCCCATATTTTTTTTTCCCCCTCAGGAATTCCCATCCCAAATTTCCCCCCCACTCTCAAATCCCAATCCCATTTTTTTTTCCTGAATCCCAAACCCATTTATTTTTCCCGGAATCCCAATCCCAAATTTTTTTTTCCCAGAATCCCAATCCCA
>NW_024524408.1:0-2114 GCF_017590135.1 Pyrgilauda ruficollis
AGAAGCTGAGACGCCCTAATGAGTGTCTGGACGTGTACCGAGGGGTGAGGGATGTCCAGTTCGATGCAAAACTTGGCAATAAAGTCCGCTTCGGCCAATTCGCTTCATCGTCGCGGGACAAAAACGTGGCCCAGGGTTATGGGACAGACACAATGTTTGAGGTGTACACGTGCCACGGCGTGGACATCCAGGCTTTTTCCTACAATCCTAGCAACCGTGAGGTGTTGATCCCACCCTTCGAGACCTTTGAGGTCACCAAAGTCACCGGGGAAGGGAAGAAGGTGATTGGGCTTCGCTCCACTGGGAACTCCAGCAACTACAACTGCGAGTGGCTGCGAGGTGACATCATGGGAACAGCCTGGGCGGATGGGGACACTCACTGAGGGTTGGGGACAAGGACACATGGTGCTAGGGACACCCATGGCCTAAAGGGGACGGGGACACCCACTGTGGGTGGGAGGCAGGGCACCCAGCGCTGGGGACAAGGACAGGGACAGCTTTGCTTGGCACAGGGGATGGGGACAGCCAGTGCCAGGTGAGGGGGACAGGGACATCCAGTGCTGGGGTTGGGGGGACAAGGTATGTGGTACATGGCTGGGTACAGGGGAAATATACCTTGTTATGGCCCCCTCTGACCCCACACCCTGAGGGCCACCCACCACCTCTGTCCATCCCCCATGGCCCTCCTGATGCCCCCCGACCCTCTCACCTCATTATCCCCCTGACCCCTCTCTTTGTCCCCACAGGTGGGAGTCTCCCCAGGAACTCCCCCCACTTTGGGGGGCTTCTCCTGGCTACCGTGGCCATGGCAGTGGCCATTGGAACCCTCTAAGCCACGAGGCCACCAAGGTCACTGTGGTCTTGGGTGCCAGTGTGGCCACCATGGTCACGAAGGCCACCAGGACCCCCAGAGAAACGAGGCCACCAAGGTCACTGTGGAAGGCCACCAGGACCCCCAGAGAAACGAGGCCACCAAGGTCACTGTGGAAGGCCATCAGGACCCCCAGAGAAACGAGGCCACCAAGGTCACTGTGGAAGGCCATCAGGACCCCCAGAGAAACGAGGCCACCAAGGCTACCGAGGCCATTATGGCCACTATGGTCACTTCGTCCACTGTGACCGCTGTGACCCCTGTGGCCATTGTTACCACTTGGCCATTATTGCCAGCGTGGCCACCGTGGTCACTGTAACGAGGCGTCCATCCTGGAAAAGCCCTTCCAAGAGCTGCCCAGTGAGGAAGCAGTGCCATGGCAGCAGGACCAGCACGAGGGGAGCTGGAGCAGCCAGGACAGCTCAGGACAGCACGGACAGCACAGACTGGGCAGCGCTGGAGCCACAGACTGGGCAGCGCTGGGGCCGCTTGGGCACTTCCTGATAGAGGGGGTGGCACTGGGAGTGGCAATGTCACGGCCACCTCCTAACGCTCCTTGGCTGCCTCGCCTGATGTAGCAATAAATTGCTGCTTGCTCACCTTGTTTATAAAAAATGTATCAAAAACATGATCCTTGCTTGTCTGGCATATCAAATGTTTTTCAGAAATTTGATCCTTGCTTGCCTGGCGTATCAAAAGTTTACCAAAATCTGCTGCTGGCTCACCCAGTGTAACCGCTGCAGCTCCTTTAACGCCTTTCCTGCAGGGCGCCTCATTTCCTAAAACAAAGCATTTCCTGGAGTTTTTGTTAGAGGCAACTCAAAGCTTTAATTTTCAAACCTCGATCTACTACAAAGAGGTGCTGGAGAAATGTTCCTCCCTTTTTCTTTGTTCACTGCAGCCCCTCACAAAGGACCTGGAGGGGCTGGAGCATGTCCAGGGAAGGGATGGAGCTGGGGAAGGGTCTGGAGCACCAGGAAGGGCTGAGGGAGCTGGTGGGAGCTGCTCAGTGCAATCAAAAAAGGATGAATAATCAGTTTGGGGCCAGTTCCAATGTTCCTGATTTGACGTAACACAACTTTAGCATTGGGAGGAAAAAAAAAAAGAAGAAAAAGAAACAGGAAGAAAAAGGATGAAAAATAAAATGGAGAAATGGGGACTGAGGCAGCACCACCCATTTATTTCCCAAGGGTCAATGCCTCATTTTTGGCCATCGGGGCTGCACTGAGAGAGATCTTGTGCT
>NW_024524409.1:0-963 GCF_017590135.1 Pyrgilauda ruficollis
CCCCCCCAGTTTCAGGGTCCCCCCCAATTTTGGGCTCCCAGACCCCCAAATTTCAGGGTCACCCCTAGATTTTGGAGTCCCAGCTCTCCCAGACCCCCCAAAATTTCGGGGTCCCCCCCAATTTTGGGCCTCCCAGATCCCCCGATTTGGGGTCCCCCCCAATTTTGGGGTCTCTACCCCCCAAATTTTGGGATTCCCCCCTCCCAGACCCCCCCAGATTTCGGGGTCCCCCCCATTTTTGGGGTCCCCCCTCACCGTCCACCACGTCGGCTTTCTCCACGTCCCCCCGGTTTCGGGGGTCCCCGCTGGGGGAGCCCCCCCCGGCCGGGCCCTCGGCCACGATCGTCACCTGGGGGGGGACAGGGATTTGGGGGGGGTCCCTGAGACTTTTTGGGGGTCCCCAACCTCATTTTGGGGGTCCTTGACCCTTTTTTTGGGGGGGTTCCAGGGACTTTTTGAGGGGTCCCAAACCCTTTTTGGGGGTGCCTGACCCTTTTGAGGGTCTCCAACCCCATTTTGGGGGTCCCAGACCCTTTTTTTTGGGGTTCCCAAACCCTTTTGGGGGTCCCCAACCCTTTTTTGGGGGGTTCATACCCCATTTTGGGGGGGTCCCAGACCCTTTTTGGGGGTCCCTGAGCCTTTTTTAGGGGTCCCTGAATTTGGGGATTTTTGGGGTTCCTGATTTTTGGGGTTTTTTGGGGTCCCCGATTTGGGGGTGCCCCCCCAACTGCTGGCACTGCCCGTAGAGCTCCTCCAGCTGTGCCCAGCTGTGCCCAGGTGGGTTCAACCCCCTGATTTTGGGGCTTTTTCCCCCGATTTTGGGATTTTTGGGGTTTCTGGATTTTGGGGTTTTCTGGGTCGCTGATTTTTGGGGTTTTTTGGGGTCCCCGATTTTGGGGTGCCCCCTCACCTGCTGGCACTGCCCGTAGAGCTCCTCCAGCTGTGCCCAGCTGTGCCCAGGTG
>NW_024524409.1:1928-2114 GCF_017590135.1 Pyrgilauda ruficollis
GGTTGGGTGTGGGGGGGGGGGGGCATGTGGGGGTCTCAGGTCCTGGCCGGGAGCAGCTCCAGGGAGGGACTGGGCAGGTCCCAGATCTGGGGGGCAAAATTGGGGTTCAGAGCCAAAATTTGGGGATTCAAAGCCAAAATTTGGGGGGTCAGGAAGAGAATTTGGGAATCAGGAGAGATTTGGGGG
>NW_024524410.1:0-765 GCF_017590135.1 Pyrgilauda ruficollis
GGGGTGACACAGGGGACACAGGGGACAGCGGGTCACACCGGGGACACACAGGGGACACTTGGTGACATTGGGGACACCGGGATGACACACAGGGGACACAGGGGACATCGGGGTCACACAGGGGACACAGAGGTGACACAGAGGACGGGGAGGGGGTCACACGGGGGACACAGAGGGGACACGGGGGGTCAGAGGGGACACAGGGGCACCGGGGTCACAGAGGGGACACAAGAGGAGACACAGGGGACAGGGAGGGTCACACGGGACACAGGGGTCACACAGGGGACACATGGGACATCGGGGTCACACAGGGGACAGGGAGTGGACAAAGGTGTCAGAGAGGGGACACAGAGGGGACAGGGGATGGAGGGGACATGGGGGACACCGGGGACACACAGGGGACAGATGGGGACAGAGGGGGGGGGGCCACAGGGGATGAGGGGGGGTCACAGCAGGGACACAGGGGGTCTCCGTTGTGGGGGGCACCTTCGGACACCCCCCAGTACAGCCCAGCGCTCCCAGTCCCCCCCAGTCCCTCCCAGTGCTCCCAGCACGCACCCCAGTCCCTCCAGGGCTCGGTCAGCTGCAGCTGGAAGCGGTGCCGGCGGGGCAGCTCCATCCCAGTCCCCCCCAGTCCATCCCAGTTCAATCCCAGTCCCCCCCAGTCCATCCCAGTCCCTCCCAGTCCATCCCAGTTCAATCCCAGTCCCCCCCAGTCCCTCCCAGTCCATCCCAGTTCAATCCCAGTCCCTCCCACTCCCCCCC
>NW_024524410.1:1408-2112 GCF_017590135.1 Pyrgilauda ruficollis
GTGTCTCACCTGCCCAGGTGTGTCCCCAGGTGTGCCCATGTGTGTCCCCAGGTGTGTCTCACCTGCCCAGGTGTGTCTCACCTGCCCAGGTGTGTCCCCAGGTGTGTCTCACCTGTCCCAGGTGTGTCTCACCTATCCCCAGGTGTGTCCCCAGGTGTGTCTCACCTTGATGAAGGCGTAGCCCGCGCCGTTGTCGGTGATGGTGAGCCCCAGCTCTGTACCCAGCTCTGTCCCCAGGTGTGTTCCCAGGTGTGTCTCACCTCCCCAGGTGTGTCTCACCTTGATGAAGGCGTAGCCCGCGCCGTTGTCGGTGATGGTGAGCCCCAGCTCTGTCCCAGGTGTGTTCCCAGGTGTGCCTCACCTATCCCCAGGTGTGTCTCACCTCCCCAGGTGTGTCCCCAGGTGTGTCCCCAGGTGTGTCCCCAGGTGTGTCTCACCTGGCCAGGTGTGTCTCACCTTGATGAAGGCGTATCCCGCTCCATTGTCAGTGTGATGAGCCCCAGGGCTGTTCCCAGGTGTGTCTCACCTCCCCAGGTGTGTCCCCAGTGTATCTCACCTATCCCCAGGTGTGTCTCACCTATCCCCAGGTGTGTCTCACCCACCCAGGTGTGTCCCCAGTGTGTCTCACCTATCCCCAGGTGTGTCTCACCTGTCCCCAGGTGTGTTCCCAGGTGTGCCTCACCTATCCCCAGGTGTGTCTCACC
>NW_024524411.1:0-2212 GCF_017590135.1 Pyrgilauda ruficollis
CAATGAAGATCATTTGGGATGTGTATTCATTGCTCTTTGCCTGGCCTGATCTGGGCTGCTACTTCTGAAGTTTTGTTAATAATTGCACCCAACCTGTTGGGGGAAGAGGAGAAGATTATTTTTCCCAGACTTTGACCTCCTTCTACCCCTTCAGGCCTGACACATAACTTTTTGAGAATGTTCAATTCCCTCTGGATGTTAAGGACACCATAGTCTTGTTGCTAGTTCTGTCTCCTCTGTATAGTCTACAACACATTTAGAGCCAGGGCAGAGATTTCTAGGGAGGTTGCCCAGAGACCAAAATCCTGAGTGGCATGGGATGTGGGAGGATATAGGTCAGATTTTGAAGAAATACACTTCTCCAATGGTTTGGAAGTTGCCCCTTGAACAAATACAGAATCCAGCTATGGTTAGCAGAATAGTTAAAGGAAAACTGCAGTGGCAGTTTTTTACCCCTCTAAAGAGGGGTAACTTATTACACTGTGCTGGGCCTTGGCTAATGCTTATTGAATGCTGCTCAATACCATACAGCAGAACCTACAGCCAGAGAGGAAGGCAAACAAATCAACAGATGCCACAATCACTCAAGCTTTAGTTAAACCAGACAGGCAGCCTAAGCCAATAGCAGTCACCCCTGTCCAAAGGAGGAAATATAACGGGGTTCACTGTTATTTGTCTCTGCCCCGATACGGGAAAAGTGGTTCTGGGTGGCTGCACTTTGAAGGACGAGTCTGGACTCTCAGGTTTTTCGGTCTTCAATCTTGTTTATTAATTCTTATCTACAATATTTTCTCTCTGCCCAGCCGAGGTCTGTTCAGCAGGACAGCCAAGTGCACTCTCCCCCGCCCACGGGACAGTTGTGTCTTTTATAGTGAAAATTACGTCTATCATATTTACCTTTAATTCCCAATACTTTTCACCCTTATTGACAAGTGTACCTTCACCATGAACCAATCCAAATGTGCCAACATCATCACACAAAATGGAAGACATGAAGAGGAAAGAAGAACTCAGGACCATGCCTTGAATCCTCCATCTTGTCTTCATGACCCCCCTGTACCTAATTTCTAAAATCGATACTTCATCCTGTAAATACACTATTCACACCCTAGAACTTCTCATTTCCTCATACAGAGATGTTTCATCTCTAGATGGATCAAAGTCAAGCCACCAGACACTTTTGGCAACATTCCAAGGTCTCCGAGCCCCCCCAAGGGTTCTCTTGATGACTCTGGACATCCAGAGTGATGTGTTGAGTTCCCACATCTCCCCCTTCTGTTTGCACCAAAAGTGCCTTCTTCGCAACTTGACTCATGACTTGCCTTATACATAAAAACATGCATGGCACTACAATCAAGAGAACAATAAGAACTATCAAAACCTGAAACCCTATCTTCAAAAGCTCTCTCCATAAAGGAGAAAGGTCAAAAAACTTCACCACGTCATCAATCCAAGATCCTGTGATTTTGCCGAGTTTCTTTATACTATCCTCTATATTTTGTATTTTTTCATGAATTGACTTTGAGTGATCAGAGAGATTCATACAGCACATTCCCTCAAATTCTTGACATCCATGACCATGAGCTAGCAACAGATAATCGATCGCCGCTCTATTCTGTAGAGTTGCCTGTCTTACACTGTCCATGTCTTGCAACATGTCACTCAGTGCAAGAGAGACTGATTGAGTGTGTTTGCTCAGCCAACAACCCATGCGGTCCAGTTGAGTCAAGGCCACCCCTGACGCTGTCTGAGGTGAGAAAATTGCTGTCGCAATTCTCCTTGCCTTGTCCCAAGTGTACACTTCATCATCACAATTTGCATCATAGTGTTTTAAAGATCTTTTCTCTCTATATTTTTGTTCTCTCTGCCACTTCGAATCTGGTGGCAATATTGAAATCTTTCCAATGCTGCATGGACCTCCCCTGGCATTTGAAGGAAGGCCGTGCCAAATTCTATCTCCACAAATCAAAAAGAATCCCCTCGGCAAATGCACTGGAACTTGGAGTGACCCTCTGGTTGTCGTCGTAGTGTTTTTGCACCAAGTCGATGCATTTCTATAAAATTCCTGATTTGGAGTGACATAGATGGTATTGTTTGTTTTTCCCGCATTCAAAATCTCAAAATCCATGCACATGTCCATTGTCATGTCCAGCTCCCAGGGCAGAGAGGTGGAGGGAGCAGGGCTGGGGAACCAGAGCCGGGAGACAGCAGC
>NW_024524412.1:0-24168 GCF_017590135.1 Pyrgilauda ruficollis
ACACGAGACACAGCTTTGTATTTCACACATTCAGTTGGCGGCCAATCACTAGTGGGGTTCCCCAAGGTTCAGTATTGGACGAGTCCTGTTTCATACCTTGATTGATAATCTGGACATGGAGATTGAGCGTACTTTTGGTAAGTTCACAGATAACAGATTTGTGAAGGAATGTTGATCTGCTGAAGGGTGGGAAGGCTCTACAGACCTATCTGGACAGACTGGATCAATAGGTCGAGGCCAACTATATGAGGTTCAGTAAGGCAATGTGCCAGGTCCTGCACTTTGGTCACAACAACCCCAGGGGATGCTACAGGCTGGAAGCAGAGTGGCGCAGTGGAAAAGGACCTGAGGGTGCTGATCGACTGCCAGCTGAACATGAGCCAGCAGTTTACCCAGGTGGCCAAGAAGGCCAATGGCCTCCTGGCTTGTATCAGAACTAGTGTGGCCAGCAGGACTAGGGCAGTGATCATTCTTCTGGATTCAGTGCTACAGAGGCTGCAACGTGAATCCTGTGTTCAGTTTTGGGCCCCTCACTAAAAGAAAGACATTGAGGTGCTGGACTGTGTCTAAAGAACAACAAAGCTGGTGAAGGGTCTAGAGAACAAGTCTTATGAGGAGAGGCTGAGGGAACTGAGGTTGTTTAGTCTGGAAAAAATGAAGCTGAGGGTAGACCTTATTGTTCTCTACAACTATCTGAATGGAAATTGTAGCAAGGTGGGTGTTGGGCTATTTTTCAAAGTAACAAGTGATAAGACGAGACAAAACAGTCTCAAGTTGCACCATGGGAGGTTTAGGCTAGATATTAGGAAATATTTCTTCACCAAAATGGTTGGCAGGTTTTGGAACTGGCTGACCAGGTTGATACCTAAAGATTTTTTGCTTTTTATGTATTCTTCATGTATTTTTAGCTTTATAGATTTTTAAGGCATGGTTGCAACTTCTAGTACTTTTCCAGCTCTCTTTCCCACAATGAACAAACTGTTATTGATGCATTTTTTGAATTCTGTTTAGTCTTGTTTGTTTGTTTAGCAAGGACATTTTATTTTGCATCACATAATTGTAGACATAATAAAGGTAGAGCAAGGACATGGGGGAGATCACCACTGGGGCAGAACCCAGGGGGGAGATTACCTAACCAACTGCTCTTCTAAGTGGACAATATTTGCTAGATATACTAATTACTCAATCTTATAAAATTGTACTAATCTAATTTGGGGCACGGTTTTTACCATATCGTGCACCTGAAAGCTTTCAAGTAAAGGTTTGCTTTTATATGATAATTTTAACATTATTTGGGAAGGTTTTGTTCTATTTCCAGGCTTTAAGGGAACTGGTAGAGTCACCATTCCTGGAAGTGTTCAAGAAACAACTGGACATGACACTTTCTGCTATGGTGATGTTCGGTCAAAGGTTGGACTTGGAGGTCTTTTCCACCTTTACTGGTTCTATGATTCTATGATAACCTCAGTAATATATGCAAACTGTTTTCCTCTCAAATGGTTTCCTTACATTATAGTATTGTATATAACTTTATATACAGTCCAAAAGTGGGCTACAAGGTAAAATGTTTTAAATAAGTTTCTCCAAAACACCAAAAGTTAAAAAATAACTACAAAGCAGGATTTTTCTTCATATTTTTAAATACTTTTCACTTTTAAATACTGGTTCAAAGTTTGTGATTGTACCATGGAAGGACCAACTTCTTTTCAATTTTTAAATATTTATCATTAGGAACATAAAGCTATTATAGAACAAAACAGTTATGCTCTATACACTCAAGGTATTCAAAAATATGATTCATGTTTTCAGTCTGTAGATGAATGGTGGCAATTCAAATACAGCATAATCTGTATAACTTGACAAAAAAATACAGATGGACAATCTGATTATTTAAAAGACAATCTGCACAACTTCATATAAGCCAGCTCAGCCCAATTAAGTAATAGTAATTTTTTTTCCAAGATGTACCAAATTTTTCACAGATAAATTTGTCAAAATAAGATTTTCAGGTTTTCAGACAGGATAACAATGATCATCTCTCATCCTCATTCCCAATACAAGTTCTACAAAGTAATTTCCTTCACATCTAGATCAGCAACATTCAAATTCACCAAACGGACACAGATATTCAGAGAACAATATGCGATGGATCAGAAAATTGTCTTCTCAGCCTTTCAAATTGGTTCAGCTTATGAAAACAGCCATTCTAGAATCATGGGCTGCTTCTGCAAAGACCACAGCTGTATAAATACTACAGATCCTTTAACAGGAAGAAGAGAACTCAGAATGCACAGATATGTGGCAGTGACTGGAAAGAGGGCTGGGCTCAAAAGACAGGGGGAACTTTTTAAAAAAATGTGAAAGATCCCTTCTAGAAGAAAAGACCTAATGGCTACTTGCACATGGACAATCTGAGAGGCCGATAGCTGCCTTTTAAAATTTGTTTTTAAAGCAGTCAATTAATGCCTATTTCTCAATTTTGCAACTCCTTCTGTATTCTTTAAGACTTACAACTCTGATTGGGCAGGGCCAGCTGTAGTGAAGTACCAGTGCTTTTATCTAAAAGCAAAATATTATTTACAATTAGTATCTGTAGTTTAATTTTATTTACAGAATTGCGAAAATACATCATATTTAATGCAAATAATGATATAAGAATTATATATTGGTTTGTAAACTTCCCATACCTTTGCAAAATAAAGTTATCCAATTAAATTAATGAACAGTTAGTTGCCTGTGTTCAACAACTACAAGAAAAGGCAAAAATGGAGTTAAGCTCTTTATATTTTGGACTTTTTTTCCTTTTACATTCCCATCAGTAGCTATGGTGGAATTAACCACTGCTTGGTTGATTTTAAAATGAAGAAGTATATTTGAGATATATTTTTTAACATTACTATATAAAATGTTCACTAGTGATGTAGTAAACATGCAGCTTTTTATCTTATTTGCCTTACTAGCATTAACATATAGGCACTTTTCTAGATATTCAAATGAATAAAATAACTCTGTAATAAGGCATATTCCATGTACACCATTTGAAAAAGGCAAATAAAAAGGAAAAAGTTATGGAACATGAAAGCTGCATGCATATGTAATTGTGTGTTATGTATGATTTCATCTCTATAAAGAAAATTAACAGATAAAGTATTTTTTTCAACACTGTGCAGATCACATTTAATCATTCACCAAATCTTTATTAAATTGCTATTTTTAATTTATTTTCAGTTACCTACCATACTATAGCAAACAAGACTTTCAGTTTTCTTTTGAGAGAAAAAAATAAATCTGGAACTTTTTTTTCTTGAAATACACAGTTCAGTGAAACATCCAGCAGTCTCTGAAGAGTTTCCAGCTACAGGACATGGATAAAAGACCTCAAAATCAGTACTAGTCTGCCAGAGACTTCTCTTAATGAGCATATCCAGAATCAGAGGCAGGCAAATATCTGATATTTAAATTATCATAGCAAATAGACAGAACTTTCCAATATGAAGTACAATCCTTATAACTGATGAGTTTTTGATTGAGGCAAGAATCAGTGCAACATTTTCTACATGAACCTCATAGCGTGGCTTTATCAAGAGGAGAAAAACACATGCAGGATCTGAAAATAATGTACTCATCCTCATTGTAGGCTGGGAATGTTGTCCTATGTAGCCTAAATTACTTCAGTAAATATTACAGTGTACCTTCTCACAGCTTCGGGAATGCCCCAGATATGCAAGAAAGCAGTCCACATTTATAATGATCAGATGACTTTTAGCTTTCAGGCACTGTCTTGCCCTCTCATACAGAATCTTCCTAGAAATTTCTGGATCATGTTTAATAGCAACATTTCTTTAGCACATATTGCATAACTAAAAAACCCAATAGAAACATACCTGGGAAAAAATAAAGCTTTTCATACACTTATTCCTTCAGAGCCAAAGATCTTCATAAGAGTAAGACAATAGAAAAGGCAAAGTCATAAGGATATTGACAGCCCTCAATTATTACCTGACATTTTATGTAACAAGATGATTCATCATAGAAACAAACAGCAATGAACTATGATTATAACAAAACAAAACCTGTTAATAAGTCACTTAGGCTTTACTGAACTCCCTCCCTCCCCACCAAAATACTACAGATTTTTGTGCACATAAAGCACATAGAGTATGCTATACGTGCATTTGTCTTTTGTGCTTTTTAGACATGTACAAAACCTGCAAAAGTATCTTAGGAATGTTGACAGCGAAATTCTGCAAGTTGTTTAAAATTAAAGCAGTAACCCCTGTTGGTGATTCAAAGCTGTACACATTCTTCATCTTCTAAAGCAATCAAAATAGCCATATGCATGTTATCAAAACATCTATTGATAATTACACACTGACTCTGCAAAAAATTTAGGAGAGAGCTAGTATTAAATATTCAGCCTCATGGTAATTCAGTGCTTCTTTACTTCAATACACAAACCCTAGAAACAATAAAACATTGAGTGCTCTATGCACTTATCGGTCACTTCAAGGTGGAATGCTCATCCAGTCTTGTTCTGATCACTGCAAAGGCAAAACAGTAGTGAAAATTTTGAACACTAATAGGAAAACCAGAACTTGTTAAACCCCTTAAATAGTATCAGCACTATTATCACATTTGACTTGCTGGCTAGTGATAGCTATGTCTTAAATGATCCACCTACACTAGTTCTTTAACAATATACAATTAAAAATGAGAATCATTACTGGGCTACCTCTTACAGAAGGATGAAACTACAATGACTTTTGGAGTCTGACAACAAATAGAATCTAAAAATAGAGGTAGTCTATGGCATACATAGAAAAATGATAAAACCCCATTTTCATAGAATCATAGAATATCTGAGTTGGAAGGGACCCATAAGGATCATTGAGTCCAACTCCTGACTCTGCACAAGACAGCCCCAAGAAGCACACCATGTGCCTGAGAGTATCGTCCAAATGCTTCTTGAACTCAGACAGGCTTGGTGCCGTGACCACTTCCCTGAGGAGCCTGTTCCAGTGCCCAACCACGCTCTGAGCAAAGAACCTTTTCCTTATATCCAAGCTACATATCCCCTGACTCCGCTTCATGTCATTCCCTCAGTGCCACTGCCACCTGTGAGCTCCATACCTTCCAGCCCCTCCGTTACATACAATGCCACCCCCCCACCTCACCTGCCCTGCCAATCCCTCCTGAAGTGCCTGTAACCACCTACATGTATTAAATCTAAGCACTGATTCATGCTAGAAAGACATTTCTAGATCACATACTTCTGTTTGGCCTTAAATATTTAAAGTAGTGAATCAAGAATTAAAAAAAATGAATGCATACCTGCTAATGCTAGAATAAAATAGGCTTTCCTGCCGTTTTCTCTTGCACATATGATGTAAAACGCTTTAAGAATTTTGGATATTCTCGTTTTGCTACTGCCCGTAACACTGATGCTGGTGCCCATCCTCCTGGGTTCACTAGAAGTAGACAGTAAGCCAGTCATTGAAATACAACAAATCTGCTAAAAGCTAGAAAAGAAAATTTAAGTTTGCATTCCTGTAATTATTTCTGAAGTAGCAGAAAAGGATAATGAGCGGAATTTAAACCCTTACAGCTTGTATTGCAGCACTTTCTACTCTTATTACTCTAATTTAGTCCAGTTCTATAATGCTACTATTTAGAAAATATTAAACATGGTGTGTTGGCTTTGTGGAATGCCCAAATGAAAGATGATATTCTTTAAGTACTTCCAAAAAACACTGGAAAGACAGATTCAAGCTACTTCTCATTTCAAAGAAGTCAAGCCTTAACTTTTCAATAACTGCTGCATTTGCCTGTAGAGTTGCTACATAGCCAATGTCTTACAAATTATTTTTAAAGCACTTCAAGCAAAATTTGCTCTGATTATAAAATATGCTTAAATTCACTGGTCAAATACTTTGCTGAAAAAGATGCTACTTCCCATATAATCACAGTTCAGAATTTGTCAATGAAGATATATTTTTTAAATACTTGTGAAACTTCTAAACAAGAAACAAAGGAGTTTACCCCAGAGTTTAACATAATACAGTATTATTTGTACAGGATTTAATATGAGTTGTATCACTCCTATATGGCAAAGATTTACTGAACACAATTTTCAGATTGTGATTATTTAATAAGCTATGTAATAGGTGGTCAAAAATAATAAGCAGGTGAGATACTTGAAGTATTTTGCAGCTACAGGAGAGGAGATAATAGGTATGAGGTTCCAATATTATAATATGCTGCTGAATACTGGGTACAGTAACAAGAGTTTGGTTTTGCTAACTTTGCAGTCAAGATTCTGTCAGTTAAAAAAAAAAAGTAGACTACATTATACTATAGTTTGCAAACATCCTTTCACAAACATGGATTGTGTAAAAAAAATTGATAGTAATGCATGAATAAAACCCCCAGATTATTACTAAAACTTAAAGCTCATGCCAAGTCATGCCAATTGCAGACATTTCTTCTGCCCACTGCCCCCTTCACCCCAAGGTTCTGTACTTAGAACTGAGCTACACATTACTTTCATTTATTGCTCTCAAAATGCAACACAATGAAAGATCCCATTCACTGATTGATGTAGCACATTAATTTGAGTACTTTTGACCATGAAGACCACAAGTGTGATCCTATATATAAATTTAACAGAAAACTGCATCAACCTTTTTGTCCCCCAGTATTCAGCTCCCAGGAATTAACATATATAATTAATATCATACTGAATAATTTTAGACTTACCATTAGCTACATATGTAATCTTGCATAGGATATTGTCCCTGCTTATTTCCTTGTTCCCCTCTGGTGGGCTTACTAAAGTCTGACAAATCATAGCAATATTTATTTTGGCACGGACACAACGATTGTTCATCTATCAAAAAAAAAAAAAAAAGAAAAAAGAAACATTTGTAAACTTCAAACTAGGTTTATTTCAGCATATTCAAATGCTAACATTTTAATTTAATATAAAGCCTAAGGTAGTCCAAAAGTTATGTTTCTGGGAGTTTGCATTCTAGCACTGCATGGATGTGACATGAATGTGAATGAAATGAAAGGTACATGGTGAGTAGGGAAAGGGTTAAACTGAAACGCCTGAATCTCAAGTTTCTGCTTGCTTAATACAGTGAATTATTTCCATTATTGTGACAAGTAAGGAAACATCTAATGAATAATGCATCAGTGTTTACAAATATCAGTTAGCAACTTTTCCCTTGTAAGTAGGTAATGGCATAGTATTCAGCACAGAAACACTACAGAGAAAACAATCATTGCTACTGTCTGACAGAACCAAGGCAGAACTGTGTAAGCTGTAGGTTTAACAGATTCTGTATCTAGTTATACAAGCCTATCCTCATGTCTGACAATATTAAAGCGTTATTTATTCAATTCCATATGAAGGACCCTCAATTCTTTAAAATGTTTTCACCAGAAAGTTTGCTTCCATTTTTCTGCAACACCTTAGATCTGCCAACTGTTGAGATAAGGTAAGAAAGTTTTTGGCTCAGAATGCTTTCATCAGGTCATCGTATCATCTGGTATAAACAAACTGTATTTTTGAATATGCCCCGTCTCTCCCTCCCCTCCCCCCAGTATTGCAAGAGCATCACACCACATAATAGAAAAACGGCATCTTTGAAGCAGAACTTGATAGAATGAAAATAATACTTACAGGAGCACTGTCATGTTCCACAGAGAAATTGCAAACAATCCATGTTTCAGGATCATTTTCACTGAATGCTGGTATTTTTCTGATGGCAGACAAATACAGCACATCCCTTTGAGAAGCCGGCCACACTCTCTGCAGAGAAACACCTGAATATAAGCTTTTCCAGTTTTGCAAATTAAGTACTTACTATCCTTAGATAAAGGAAAAAAACAAACAAGGCAAAACAGGTCAGTCATGTTATTAGAGTAAAAAGGTTTATTCAAGTTAGTAATTTCATGCAGTTTTGAAAAATCAAGCAGAACACAGGTGTTGTACAGATGTATAACAGGTTATATGGCTATACTTAATTTTAAAAATTTAAGGTGAAAGTTTAAGGCCTTTGAAAGGCAGGGAGCCAAGTTGCAATGACCTTTTCAGTAGACAACCAGGAAGAGGCACTTCCTCTCCTCTCAATCTCAGGTTTACATTGTAATTAATACTTGTAAGCTACAAACTGAACTAGTGGTTAAGTAAAAATAGAAGCATCTACAGTTATTTATGTCTCCATAAATATGGTGAGAGAGAGAGCACATGAAATACTTCTAACAAATATTATTTCAAGAAGTTACTACTTTAATGAAAGAGATATGGTAAATTAGTATTATCTAAGAGAATATTTCAGAAGCAAAGTGTCATAAAATAAAGCAAAACTGTACAGAAGCCATTTTCCTGACACTCAATATGGGCAAAAAGTCTAGCTTTTACCACAACACTATTTAGTTCATACAACTGTGTTGTTCAAAAATCAGTCTGCTGTTCCATCAGTTTTAAGATAACCACATTACCAGTTTTAAAAAAAAATTGTTTCAATATATGAATATACTAATACTTAGAATCATGCAAGATTAGAGTGTACACTTCATTCCCAATTTTTTAGAACCTGTTAAGTTATAGCTATTGGGTTATAAGTCAAATGAACATTTTAGTAAAGCTAAATCAGAGCTAGTTGGGGTGAAAAACCATAATGAAGTTAAAAGAACAAATGTACC
Organism: Pyrgilauda ruficollis; assembly: GCF_017590135.1. Taxonomy (NCBI): domain Eukaryota; kingdom Metazoa; phylum Chordata; class Aves; order Passeriformes; family Passeridae; genus Pyrgilauda; species Pyrgilauda ruficollis. The sequence continues at coordinate 8,710 of NW_024524412.1, forward strand.
AGGAATTATAAGACCTCATAATGCAAATGCAGAATGTCAACTAATTCTGGTCAACAATAATTTGCATTACTGCAACAAAATGTATGATACAGGGGTAGGGGTTTCTTCCTTGTAGTCAGTGCAAATTTATTGCTTCGGTTTTCTTGAGATGAGCCTTGCCTTGCTGCCAGCGATATACTTAAGAGATTAAAAACAGTCCTCATTTGTTATTACAAACTCTATCAGACAGATACACAAACAAGTATGCTATCAAGCCAAGTTTGAAAAATTTACAAAATTGCAGTTCAATAGAGAAGTTGTTCTAAACTGTTGTTCTGGATAATGTTAAGATGGTAAAGTATTTCAGAATAGATTAGAACACATATAGTCCAGACTGTCTCACTAAGGTTTGTATACAGGCGATGTGTTATTACCTTATGCATCTGGTAAATGATGATGGCATTATCAGCTAGATTTTCCACAACATGGAAATTTTCAATTGTTGCTAAGGGGAGGGGAAATAAAAATCCATCAGTAAAAAAGCACAGATATTAGGTCAATGTTATAAACTATGTGCTTGCTGATAAACATGCAAAGATTAAGAATGGATTCCTTACTTTCCCAGTCATTACGAACATCAACATTCCAGAAGTAGTGGCAAACTTCATGCCCTGTTACCCCTTTAACGGCATGCGTTGCTTTCAAAGGATCTAATACTATTCCATTCTCTTCCACCTCTCTTCTGTACACCTATGGTCAAATACAAAGACAGAAATGAAGAGAAATTGCCAAAACTGCTCATGTTTTTATTACAATTTCATCAGCTTTGATAAAAACTTACACAGAACACTAACAAAAGAATAATTTGCCATGTCAGTGTTCTATGGTAACTACCAATGCAGATATTCTTGAAAGGCACTTCACATGCAAATACCACTATTTTGAAAAATCTCAACTCCAAAAATGATTAATATTACAGAATATCCTCAGTTGGAAGGGACCCATAAGAATCATTGAGTCCAACTCCTGACTCTGCACAAGACAGCCCCAAGAAGCACACCATGTGCCTGAGAGTATCGTCCAAATGCTTCTTGAACTCAGACAGGCTTGGTGCCGTGACCACTTCCCTGAGGAGCCTGTTCCAGTGCCCAACCACGCTCTGAGCAAAGAACCTTTTCCTTATATCCAAGCTACATATCCCCTGACTCCGCTTCATGTCATTCTCTTGGGTCCTATGACTGGTCACCACAGAAAAGAGATCAGTTGCCAGCCTGCCTGCCTGCTTCTGCTCATGAGGAAGTTGTAGACTGCAATAAGGTCTCCCCTCAATTGCCTCTTCTCCAGGCCAAACAAACCAAATGACCTCAGCTACCCCTCATATGGCTTCTGCTCAAGGCCCTTCACCATCTTCATGGCACTCCTTTGGATTCTCTCCAATGCCTTTATTTGCTTATTATATTGAGGTGCCCAAAACTGCACACAGGACTTGAGGGGAGGCCGCACCAGTGCAGAGCAGAGTGGGACAATCACCTCCCTTGACCAGTTCATGATGCTGAACTTGGTCACCCCAGCACCGGGTTGAGTCTTATGACTGCCAGGGCACACTCCTGACTCATATTCAACTTGCCGTGAAACCAAACGCACAGATCTCTTCCCATGGGGCTGACTTCCAGCCTTTTGTTCCCTAGTCTGTATGTACATCCAGGGTTGTCCCATTCCAGATGCAGAATCAGTCATTTGCCTTTGTTAAACTTCGAATGATTGGCTCCTCCCAATTTAGTGTCATCAGCAAACTTACTTAGTATCTTTTTGAGTCCTACGTCCGAGTCATTTATGAAGATGTTGAAGGGAACTGGCCCTAAAATGAAGTCCCAAGCTTTAAAATGGAACTTTACTGAAATCCCAAAAGATTACATTAACTGGCTTCCCTTGATCAACTAGGTGGGCTACCTTGTCATAAAAGGAAATGAAGTTTGTCAAACTGGACCTTCCCCTTGTGAAGCCATGCTGGCTGTGATCAGTGATTGCATTGTTCTTCAGGTGTTTTTCAATAACTCTTAGAATAATCTTCATAATTTTACCAGGCACTGAAGTGAGACTGACAGGTCTGTACTTACCAGGACCATCCCTCTTGTGTTTCTTGAAAATTGGGATAATGTTACCGAGCAACCAGTCAACTGAGACCTCTCCAGATTCCCAAGACCATTGAGAAATCATTGAGAGTGGCTTCACAATGACATCATCCAGCTCTTTGAGCATTTTTGGATGAATCTCATCAGGTCCCATAGACTTATAGGAATCCAGCTGGAGCAGCAAATCCTGCACAGTTTCACTATTAACTGGGAGTTTGTCATTCTCACAGCCTTGGTGCTCCAGCTCAAGGCTCTGGGGGTCCCAGAGGCCATCATTGGTATTGACAAGAGAGGTGAAGAAAGCAGTAAATGTCTCTGCTTTGTCTGTGTGCTTGTTTGTGAGGTGACTAAATTCATCAAGCCACAGACCAATGTTATCTCTGATTCTCTTTTTGCTGTTAACATATTAAAAAGCCCTTTTTGCTGTCCTTCACAGTGTTGGCCATTTTGAACCCTAATGGTGCTTTGTCCACACAAATTTTCTCCCTACAGTGGCGAGCAGCATCTCTGTAGTCCTTCCATGTCACCTGACCTTGCTTCCAATGTCCATACACCTTCCTTTTTTGCTTATCTCCAAAAGATCACTGTTCAAACAAGCTAACCTTCTGCCTCATCTGCTTGACTTCCAACATATGGCAGTTGCCTGCTCCTGTGCCCTTAGGAGGTGGTGTTTAAAAAGTGACGAGCACTGATGGACCACAGCACCTTCAAAAGCATTTTCCCAGGGAACCTTACTAGTTCCCTGAACAACCTGAAGTCTGCTCTCCTCATTTCCAGGGTTGAAGCTTTGCTGACACTTTTTCTCCTGTCAACAGAGATTTTAAACTCGATTGTGGAAGGGGCTAACAGCGGGCCTGTTAGCTAAAGGAGCGAGAAGAAGCTGAGAAGAAAGAAGAAGCTGATAAGGAGCTCTCTCCAAGGCTGTAACCAAGGAGACCAAGAGAACTGAGGAACTGAAGAAAGATAAGAAGAGAACTTTACAGCTGCACAAAGTATTTTTAGAAAGTTAGTTAAGTCACTGTAACTTTTCACCAATGGTGTTATGTTGATTTATTGTGTCCAATAGTTAGGGTAGAAGAAGCATAAACAATTAGAAAGTGTATAAAAGGTCAGCCATGTTCGATAATAAAGAGTTGCCATCTGAGACTGCTTGTGGTCTCTGCTTTGTGTCGTGACCGCCTTGACAGCGACACTCAATCGCTTCGTTGTCACTGTGGTCAAGGCGGCCGCCAATCTCCCCTCACAAGACCCTCTCTATTAAAAAACAACAAATCAAGGAGGGCATCTTTCCTAGTCAGCTCCCTTAGCACCTGTACCATGAAGTTGTCATCCAGGTGTTTTAGGGATCTCCTGTGTGGTAATCACATATCCTCTGAACAGAGACGTAGCTCTCTCCCAGGATTTTCTTGGGAAGCTGTGAGAAAACTCAGAGAAAATAATGAGAAACAACTCTTGTCTTCACTTGCTGCACCTGTTGTTGTGCACATGTGGAATGTGTTATGGAGATTTGTTTACCAAAGGGTGATTTCTTAACTGGACACTGGTGATGGTGTTTGGATTTCAATTGACCAATTGGATGTGTCTGTCTGTATCAGACTGTCTGCAAGGCCAATGTTTTTTCTTAATAGTATAGTAGTGTAGCATAGTATAGTACAATAAAGTGATTGATCAGCCTTCTGCCATCATGGAGTCAATGTTCATTATTCCCCGTTCAGGGACTTGCTGCTACGATACTCCTGGACTTGCTTGTACCAGCTGTGTGGTTAACATCTGGCAAGTTGAAGTCTCCCATAAAGACAATGGTGGTTGACTTAGAAGTGTCCCTTAGTTCCTTAAAGAATAATTAATCAGTGTCATCATCTTTGCTGGGTAGCCTATAGTAGACCTCGATGCTTTATTTGTTTTTCCCTTGATCCTTACCCCGAGGGTCTCAACTGTGCCACTGCCAACTGTGAGCTCCATACCTTCCAGCCCCTCCGTTACATACAATGCCACCCCCACCAAATCGCCTGTCCTGCCTATCCGTCCTGAATTAATCTACCTTATTTATCACTATACACAAGAATGTGTGCAAGCACAGTGGAGTAGCCTACAGTAACTTGTTACCAAATAAGATTTTCATACACTGAATTTGCATGTTGTCGTTTGACACTGGCAAAATGCCAGGCACCCAGGAAAGCTATTCACTCACCCTCTTTTGCTTTCAACTGGGCACTGGAGAGGGAAAAATAATTAATAAAGGGCTCATGAGTTGAGATGACGATTGGGAGAAAACATTCCCAGGGTAAAACAGGTTCAAATTTAAAGGTCTAAGGTACATTTATTATTAACAGTCAGAGGAGGATAATGAGAAGTAAAATATGCCTTTGAAACACCTGTTTTTCCTCACAGCCCTCCCTCTTTCCCACCAACAGCACAGGGAGACAAGGCATGGGGGTTTTGTTCAGTTCGTCACCTGAGATCTTTTTCTGTTCGCTCAGGTAGGGGAGTCTTTCCCCTGCTATGCCGTGGGGTCCCTCCCACAGGAGACAGTTCTCCGTGAACTTCTCCAGCATGTCTCCAATCTCACAAGCAGCAGTCCTAAAATTGCTGCCATGTGAGTCCTTCCCACGGAGAAACAGTCTTTCCGAAACTGCTGCGGCATGGGTCACTCGTCCACGGGGTGCAGACTTCTAAGGATAGGCTGCTCTAGTTTGGAAGCAAGGGACCTGTGTCTCTCTATCTCTGGGAGCAGGGGCCCTCTCTCTGTATTCGGGTCTCTCACTGGAACACAGCTTTCTCCAGCATCCACCTGCTCTGGTGTGAGTACTTCTCTCACAGGCTGCAGTGGATCTCTGCACCCCCCGTGGACTTCATGGGCTGCAGGGGAAGAGCTTATTTAACATAGTCCTCACCACGACCTGCAGAGGAATCTCAGCTCTGGCGCTTGGAGTACCTCCTCCCCCTCTCTTTCCACTGACCTTAGTGCCACCATGATGTTCTCCCTCACATGTCTTCACTTCCTCCTCTTCTCTGACTAGAAGAAAAACTGCTGCATGTAGGTATTATTGCCAACAAGTTCCACCAATTCAAAGATTAGTGCAGGATCCTGCAGGTTCCACATCGGGGAGTTGTTTGCCATGTTTCCACTGCCAGCAGGTAGCCCCACTGCCAGCAGGCAGCCCCACTGCCACCTAGTGGGCAGTGGTGTCTGCCGCGGTGCTGGCGCTATTTAACTCCTCTCTTCATGCAGGGCGCCAGAAAAGAGAAGCCACCGCTGCTGCCCCTGCCCTTCTGCCCATGGTACGGCTGGCTAGGGGGGGCCAGGCAGGCAAGGCTCGCCATGGGCCGCACTGAGATGATGGTGGCTGCAACGTGTCACCACATGCTGCACCAGGATGGCCCTGGCAGCAGCGCCTTGCCACCCCTGGAAAAAACTGCGCACTGTTTTGATTTTCTTCTTAAATATGTCATCACAGAGGCGTTACCAACCTCTCTAATTGGGTCAGCAGCATGTCCATCTTCAGAGCTATCAGAGATTGGCTCTGTCAGACATGATGGAAGCTTCTAGAAGCTTCTCACAGAAGCCACCTCTGTAGCCCTCCCCCGCTACCAAAAACCAGGCTGTGCCAAATCAGTACAGCACACTATGTTGATAGGAAGTTTTAAGTAGAAGAAAATGAGAAAGGAATCTCTAAAGAAAAAGCTATTGCAAGTGTTGCATAAGATTTTGCTGAATATATTAGAAGCTGCAGCTCGTATGGTCTCCAGTCCTAACTTAAACAATGCTATTCTCAGAGAGGAGTTTTAACAGCATAATTTTCTCAGTAATAGTATTCAAAGAGAATAAAAATATCCGTCTTCACAGCATATCATATCAATTAAGCAAAACAACAAATACTTACCTTCATTTCTCCTTCTTCTACCACTAGCTGCCAATTGGCATCTCCTCCTACATCTTGCAAGGAATATGTCATATGGTTTTGTACCATCTCTTCCACCTTTAAAGGAAAAATTACACATTTTTAAGTAATTCCTTTCATCTTCTTGTGCAGGCGACTGTATAGTATTGGAAGCCATAAGTCAATACTTCAAATACTGTGTAGGAGCTGAACTTGGATATTAGAGCCTTCTATTACAGGTTAAGATCAAGCAGGTACTTGTGGCCTTCAGAAACAAAAGCCAAAATCTTGATTCCACTTCCAATTTCATTCTTTATGGGTTCTTCCCTATCCTTCCTTTGTACCTTTAAACTGTCAAAACTCATTATTCCTACCTGAGACAGTTTTATTTCAGCATGTAGGAAATTACTTCCAGTACCTCCAAATAGAATTACAGTGTATTGTAGGACTTGAAAGACAATATTCACTGAAGAGCATTTAAAAAGATGAAGGGGAGGGAGGGGGGAGGGGAGACAGACAAACAAGCTCTAAAAAGTAAATACATATCAAAAGTTATATTGAAACAGCAGTGAGGGAAACAGTCATGAGAAAATCATGCCTAGTCTGTTTCTTTGGCATCTTTGCACATTTACCAACTAGAAAAACAGAACAGAAATGCTTACATTCAAAAAAATTATGATGATGCAGAGGTCCACTATTTTAAAATATTCATTTAAGAATACTTAGCTAGACAGTTGCATGTTTTTCTTAAAGGTCAAATATTTGATACATTTTTATCAAGCTATGTGAATACATTTTTTTTGTTCCAAATAATGTGCATGAAAATAGGGGGTGGAACAGGAAATGAAATTTTAAGTTAAATCTATGGTCTTGTTATGTTTCTTTTGTGTCTGTCCATTTTCAAATCCTATTCTCCCCAAATAAAAACAGAGACAAAAAGCTAAATTATCCATTGCTGTGTAATGTATACAAGTGCTGAAAGCAATTTAGTAATTTTTTTTGCCTAAGAAGTAGGTGACTATTAAAACTCATCACCTCAAATAAGTCCATGTAATTTACACTATTTTCCTGAATCAGTAGAAATTTCTTTTTTAAAGAGGAAATGCATTGCAAGCAAATGTTAATCAATTGACCAACATATGGATTAGTCTAAGAACTGTATAATCACAAGATTAACAGCCTGAACCTATGGGTGGTTTTTGTACAACTTGAAGGAAAAAAGTAATTGAATCAATTCAAAATCCTTAAAAATGCAACATAAAAATAAAATCCTTTCAACAGAAATGCTCCTTTATCTTATTTTAACTATAGAATTCTCTACAGAAACCAAATTATCAGTCCAGTTTTGGGGGTTTTCTTTGTTTTCTTTAAGTTTTTTTTAGTTAAAATGAAGTATAAACATCCACAAGATACATGTTTCTGCTTTTAGACAGGTTATCTTTTCCTGCCACTTACTAACAGGTTTCCTACCAAATATTCTTCTAATTATTTTTTTCCAGGGAAACAACGACACATTACAAGCCAAGCCAGGTAAGAATGTGAGGTATATAAATATTCAATTTTTTAGCTCTAGGTCACACTTCTTTCAGAAAGGAATCCTCCCTATGCTCCTGAAACTTTACCTGCAACATATTCAGGGTCCCTATCTTTTCCCCTGGCTCCTAATCTATTAGGGACAATGTCAGCTTATATGTGATTGTTTTGTATTTTGCTGCTTTTTGCTTTATGCCAAATGCAGAAGGAGGAGGAGAATAGCAAAGAAAGAAGAGAATGAAGCATTGACAGGAGTATCAGAGAATCATAGAATACCTGAGTTGGAAGGGACCCACAAGGATCACAGCGTCCAACCCCTGACTTTGCACAGGACAACCCCAAGAATCATATAATGTGCCTAAGTACAATCTAAATAGTTTAAGGCCTTTGGAATTGTTCAGCATTTAGCCCCCTGACTTCCTCTGAAAACTTCAAAGGCATCTTTAGTTTGTTTCTCTCCCTCTCTTCTCCCAGTAAAGTTTCATTCATGCTAATACATCTTTCAGACAGCTTCCTCTTAGGTTTGGGAAAGGGGAGGTATTATCATTGCAGCTTTCAGAGGAAAGAGAATGTTGTTTTTCGCTAACAAGCAATTACTTCTATTTGACCAAGTAATTGCAGTGCCTTCAACTGCCTTGTGCATACTATCTATCGAAACTCTGACCTACCTGCTGGTTGCTGTCAGCCTGAACCTATTTCAGGTACCACATTAGGCACCGAGTCAATATTCACAACTTCTTTCCCAGTGGGGAGGCCACACTATTACCTCTGGGTTCCTGGCAGACTACAGGAATGATCTGCAAAAATACTTATATCCCATGCAGCCTTGGTCTTAACATTAAATGGGCAGATCTTCATTTAAAAGGCCCTCAGAAGAGCTCAATCTATTTTAAAATCTGATAGTCCTTTAAAAGGAGAAAATTATTTGCAACACATTTGAAGCATTTTAAGCCCACAACTTCTCACTCAACTGGCAGAGACAAATCAATACCTTTCTGAAGGCACATTGAAGAACCAGCTCCTGTCAGAATATGTTTATGCATCTTCATCTTAAAAGCAAAGCTGCAAGTTTCTACTTGACCTGTTACTAAGATTCCCTTCATATAAATGAAGTCTAGAAAAAAGCCCCATTTATTCAGAATCAAGATTTATCTTGCCTTTCCAAAAGCCAAATCCTCAGCCTGGGGACAGAGGAAAATTTCCTAATAATAAGGTCTACAGCAGGTTGTCACCAAAAAGTGTGCTGCTATTCTCTCCATGCTCTCAGTTGTCTTTCACCTGCTTGTTCACTAGCAATGAAGCTCCAGAGCAGGTGAAGCAACTTAATGAACTGGCAAGTTTGTTCTAGGGAAGATAAGGGGGAAGAATGGGGCAGAGGGGAGCAGGTTTCTTGTAAGTTAGCAGGATCATTCCTTCTGTAGTCAGTTAACTTGAAACCACATCCTAAGACACTGGGTAGTAGCTTCTACACAGTATAATCCCTGCAGCTGCTAGAAAGAGCAACACCTTGACCCCATAATCCAGTCCATTTGACCTTGATCTTTAATGTCGATTTGCATTATTGTGATATGGACCTGGTCAATCTCAGATTTAAGTGGTTAGGTTTTCAGCCACACTAGTGGCCTGATACTCAGGTTTACCATATAGACCCACAAATATTATCACAGACCTAAGAGGTGAAAATGAGAAGGTTCACACATTTTAATGACTCTTTCCCTTACATTGGACTGGCAATGCCGCCTAGATAGAAAATGAATTCTATCTTTAGAATCAAACTTGTTTTCTATTACTTGATTTCCTCCCTCCTCCCCTACGAAACTAAACTTGAATTATTAATATGACTGGAGTACCGGTAGATCAGCCTATCGGTGTTGTGCAATATGACCTGTATACTTTTCCCCTTGTAAAAAATTCAAATTCCAGAAATTAACTGACTGCAATAAGTCAAGGCAAGTGTTGGGATTTCAGTCCAATAAGCAAATCCTTAAGTACTAGGGTTCTGCTCATGAAGCTGGTGGCAAGGTATGCAGGTAGTATGATTCCAGGCTCTGTTACTCAGAAGAAAAATCCATTCCATCTATTTGAAAAAGCAGGCTGTTTGTAGTGTGTCAGAGACTGGAAAGATGGATGTCTTGAGACATTTTGGGATGCACGTATGTGTGTGTGTGTGTGAGGGGAAGGTTGGGCCTTGCCCTGGCGACACAGTGAATTATCCCCCCCTCCCCACCCTCAGAGCCAATATCCCAGCCCTGCAGGGGTGCCAATCATGGAACACTGGAGGCAGAGCTCCACTCTCACCTAACCCAGCTTCTGAGTGGCTGGAAGTCTCACTGGGGGGAGGGGCCATGAAGGTCAAGGGGTATTTAAGGCTGAGCATGAAGCCAGCAAATGTTTTGACCCTACCTTCCTCTGGGAGTTTCTCTCTGAACACTGCTGGAACTCAGGAGTTGGTAGCTATATGTGTGCTTTTCTATATCTTTTATTTCTGTCTTTCTCTCCTTCTTCTGATTCCTTCTTGGAACATTTTGAGCAATTTAACATCTCATAGGTTTAAAGTTTGCTAAGTTGAATGGACCAAATTAATGCTGTGAGAAATGTTTTATGTTGACTGAATGTTGTAGCAAACCTTTTGCCAAAGCTCTCTGATTTCTCTAAAGTTTGCCAGTAAACTTCTGTCTTGTTTTGACCACTTGAGAATATCTGGTCAGTATTTCTCCTGTGTATCTAACCCAGAGTATATGAACCACTGTAAAGTCCTTTTATTGTGGCCTTACACAGCATTAGTTAAAAATTTTAAAACAAGCAAACAAACCCAAAACCAACAGACCCCAGAAGGAAGCCCCATATTCACAATCATATGGACCACAGCAGAAGGAAAGTAATGGCATGAATGCTGTTTGAAATTTTTTTGAAAGACCAAACACATGAATTCACCTATCTAATTCAACTTTAAACTATGCTCTTCAGAGCAAGCACCTAGAGTAATTTTGTACATTACTGGAATATGTCACCACAACTAAATTAACTTACTTATTCAGGATGTCAGACATTTTCTGAAGCATAATTGAGTATATTGGAACTCTTCAGTAAAAGTTCTCATATCCACAATCTCATTTTTTTAACAACACACTTTATGACCTTTTGGTAATAAAACTAGTTGTAGAGGTAAAAAATTATAATAGAGAACCTTAAAATTTGGTGTCTTAATGTTATTATAAGCGACAAATTTTAAAGACAGAATTAAACCTTTGATTTAAAAACAAGAAAAACTATTCAATTTGAAGCAGACCATCTCCAGCCCACACAAACCAGGTGTTATTTTATTACTTTTATTATAATTAGAAATGCAAAATTTTCAAGTTGTAGGTATTTTTATTAAAGCTAATGAAATCAGTCCAACAGTTCACAAGATTTGGGCCTCTGCACAAGTGATATGCATGCAAGCAGAATGTAAAAAACCAACCATTTAGTATAGAAATATATAATTTTGTCTCAACATACTAGTTTAAACAGTGATTTATGTAACAAAAAACACAGGTTCTAGAGGAGAGGATGAAATGTAGTAAAGATACACAACCCCCACTCTACACATTAATACAGTACCTGGGTGCTGAATCTGTGAACATCAAAGGCACTGACTAGATCAATGGAAGACATGGAGGAAGAGCGACTATAGGGCTACCAGAGACAGACAAAGAAAAAACCAAGTAATCAGAACAAAGGCACAACAGAGCGTTCAGTACCAACTTGCAAGCACAAGATAATGAAGAAAATGAAAACATAAAGCACCATAAGAAGCAAGCACAGTGGCAAATACTGATTTCACGCACCTATGATGTATTATGCTCCCAGTATAGCCCTAAAAAAGGCACAGTGTTTCAAATAACACTAAAAGAAGTCAATTGATCCTAATGCAAGAGACTGTATTTTTTTTCTACCAATTAAATTAATTTTGGTGAAGGTATTTTAAACACACCTAGGTTAGCAAGTTGTTGGTTTTTTTCTTTATAATCTCTAACTGACAAGCTTGATACAAATCAAGAGTATTCTAAATAGATACTGAAATCAGGAATTTTTTAGCCAAGACAGAAAACAGTCCTTTTTCAATTCCAGCTACTTCAATTAAAAATTAGTAAACCACTGAAAGTTATTCTAGAAACATCTAAAAAAATAATTTAAAAACAATCTTACCTATCCATACAAAATAGTATATACAAATACAAGTCAGCCAATTATACAGAGGAGATCACGAGAAATATCTTACCTTTTGGACAAATCTATGAGTCCCCACAGCAGAATATGCATCTCCGGGAGGTAAGGATATTGGCCAGTATAATCTGACCTTTTCACTTTGGGACTGCAACAAAATAACTTTCATTATTAGTAGTCAGCTGTTACTGGATGGACTATGAAAGAGTGAGGCAACTTCAATCTTTATAGTGGCTACAACTAATGCTGTCCATGACAGACATGAAGTTGTCATCCTGCTGGAGTTCTCAGGAAGCAAATGGGCCTGGAGACTGAATCACCCATTTGTCTATACTTCAAGGTATATTTCCAGGTTAAGCAAAATAGATTGGCATCATCACAGATGTTGCATCCATGTAGTAGTACTACAGAAACTCAAAATTTTTACCTTCTCCTAAGAGACCCCAACATAGATAAACTCTGTTGGGTACTATATGTCCACTAGGCAGTCTTATAATTCTTAACCAAGTCATTGTATTCACTATATTCATAAGCCAAAAACATTTTAAGACAAAGGAGGCATCATTTTATTATTCCCTCTCATTTTATACACTACTATATTTTCTCATATTCCATATATTTCATCACACACATCCCTTTTTGATCCTTGTCACTGAAGAGTATTCAAGAAATGAGTTAGAGAAATAGCCAGAGCCTACACAATTTTTAAACAAAACCAGACACCAATAGAACTGTCTTTCCTATTTCACATACTGCTACAGTCAAAAGAAACTTCAGAGCAATAATTAGGTTTTGAAAAATAGCTGCATCATTAGATATTCTTATTTACCCAGGGCATCAGTTACATATAAAGAAAAGTTTTATACAGGACTAATACATTTATTTAGGAGTTAGAAACCAGAGACAATCAATTAGCTTAACATTTATACTATCCTTTTCTATGCAAGCTGTCAAGTCAATTTCTCAAAATTAATGTTAAAAAATTATATTTAATTGTAAATATTATATAGTGAATCCCACTTATAAGTGTCAGTCTGAAATATCTAGAGTTTCAGAAGATGCACCCCAGGACTGATTAAGTCACAGAAGTCTTCCATGAAGTGCCCATCATTAACACATTTTTCAACTATCAATACCTGTTCTTCCATTTTATCCTGTCTATCAAGAGCAGCTTCAACAGCATCAAAGAATTCTTCTTCATTAATCAGACTATTAGGACCCTCCTAGAGCATAAGAAACAAAACTAGTTCAAGATCTTGGATACATAAGAGCTCCACTTAAGTTCAATATTAGAAATAGCTATTTATGTATTATGTGAATAACTGACAGAAGGAAATTTTTCCATAGACCTTAAATATTTTCACCAATATTCATATATTAGAATTCATCTGAAAACTCTACTTGTTAAAGGAAGTTATTTCCTTGAAGTACAATTTAGGGTTACTTAAATAAACAAGCAAAAACCCCAGGAAACCGAAGACTGAGTAACGGTGTCAATATGCTTTGATATGAGATTTAGGCTTTAATTAACAAATATCCTCTCTTTAAAATGTTTACCATACATAAGTAAATATGCTAACATAATTGTGTATTTAGACTCCTTCCAAGTATTGCATTGCCTTAGGGTGGATTTCAGATATGTGCTCAGAGCACAACAAGACAAAATCCTGTGGATCACTATTGAGAATTCTTAGAAAGAATACTTTAATAATAAACAGCAGGCAGAGTTGATTCAATTATTAAAAACTTGTGTCCACTAAGTAAAATGGTAATTTAGGAAAACTAGGTTTACTGCTTTTATTGTACTGTAAAAAAAACTAGTCCAGAAAATTTCAAAAATCTAGTTTACATCAGGGATATCTGGGAGAAGCAGTTGAGTTTATAACCAGGTAGACAAAGTTCAACTTCCTATCCATTCTTTTCTTTTACAGTGCCTCAGCCACAACAGAGAACATAAGCTCAAATACCTTTTAAATATCTCAACATATTAAAACTATTTCTCAGGCTATAATTTTTAAGTAGAAACCTGCTTAATTAATGCAAATAAAAGAATCGAGTTCTTAAAAATTATGCAAACTGCTTTATAGGTGCCTTACTTTACATTATTGTTCAGAAGTGTCCTAGGGTGAGGTGATGATACTTGTATCCCCAATCGTGTGTTCTGTTGGTGCTGGATGTTATGTACTGTGCCTTCAAGATTGGCTCTGAATAGCAAGGTTTGTTTTGGTTTGTTATCAGCCTGCTCCCCCATGGCTGGCGGGACAGAGAGACGGGGCAGTACATAGTGCGGTTTTTGCTTTTGGCTTTGCTTTTTGCTGCTTTGCTTTGCTCTTGCTCCTGCTTCGCTCCTGCTTTGCTACGGCATTTTTGTATGCTTCTTCAATTCTTCTCCTTTTCTCTATTTCCTGTAAAATTACATGATCATTTAAAGCAGCAAGAATATATTGACTGATAATAGTCAGTATGACAATAAATGGAATGATCAGTCTAAGTTTTATTCCCGAGGAACAATTGCAGAGGTGCTGATTTTCTGATTTTATTTGAATGCATGCATTATATGTACCCTTATAGATGCATATATAATATAAAGCTCAGGGAGCTAGCTACCTTGAGCATAACTTCTCTAAGTCACATGGAATAAACTAGATCAGCAAGAAAAATCTGGTATCTAGTTTAATCATAGCTATTCATGGTTTGTTGAGGGTCAGTTCCACTTCAGTGCCTGAAATGTTATGAAGAATATTCTGGGAGTGTTCTAGGGTGATGTTATGATGCTTGTATCCCCAATCGTGTGTTCTGTTTATACTGGATATTATATTCTGTGCCTTCAAGACTGGCTGAGAGTGAAGGTGGGGAGAAGAAGCAGCACAGAGTTTTGTTATCAAGAACTAGACTCACTCCTCCACAGTCTGCTGGAACACTGTTGTTGTCTGGGCACGGACGACGCAGAACACCGCGTGTTGTATTGCCCTAAATAGTTTATTTAGTTGTTGTTTTTGCACTGGGTGTTTGATAATCTGCACTGATCACATGGTCTTCCCCCCACCCCGAGCCCCGGTGGTAGTGGTTTGTCCCAGGTTTACTCCTCCCCTCGCCCCCTCCTCACTTGTATCCCATTGGCTGTGGCCCTCTTCCTCCGCTCCCCATTCCCTCGGGTTTAAAAGTCTCCCGCCATGAGGCATTCCCTCTCTATTTCTCCTGGGACACCACCTCCTTCTCATCTAGGATTCCCTGGAGTAATTCTACAATAAAGCTGTGAGATTGTTGGTCCCGAGAAGAGCGCCTCCAGTCTCTTACTCTGTCCTTGTAAAGGCTTCAAGGGGCCAGGGTCCATAGCTAGCCAGATCGCACCTGGCCCCAGAGAAACCAGCCAATTTACAGCAGGCTCACAACATGGGGCCATCTCCCACGAGGTCTGAGACGCCACGCAGCAACTGGCAATACACGTGTGGATTGCATAAGCTTTTTGACTGTCAGCTACCTTGACTTCTTCGTCGCTTTTTGGACAGCAGAGAGTCACGAGGGTGGGACCGACAATTCATTGCAGCCCAGAACAAACCGGTCTCAGGACACGAGACTTCCTTACATCATTCCAGCCAACCTAGGTCCCCAGGAAGGGGTGAGTATACCCCGTGAGTCATAGGGGGACCCCAGAGTGACCCCCAGGGGTGGGGGTTAGTTCCTGGTGAACAGGAAAGGTCCAGCCCGGGGGGGGGGGGGCGGGG
>NW_024524412.1:24334-83335 GCF_017590135.1 Pyrgilauda ruficollis
TATTTTTAGGTGGCGGGGGTTGGAATGGCTCCAGGCCGGGGTTTACCGCGGCGTGGCAGTGTGGCTGCAGCACAGCAGGGGGCGGGTGGCGGCGGAGAAGCTGCGACTCGTGTTTTTGCTGCGAGTGAACAGCACGCACGGCATGGACTCCGGCGCAGCGGCCACATGGCTCTAGGCGCTCGCGGGTGCTGGCGGTGGCCATTTTAAATGCCGCGTGGTTTGCCACACACACAGTCTCACCTCCTGCCTCAGAGCGGGGGGGAGGAGACACTGCGGACACTTTCCCAGATTGACTGTGAACACAGTGCTTTCAGTTTTCTGTTTGTGCTTCTTGTAAGGAAGGTAGATAAAGTTTTGCAGAAAGCAAATAAAATCAGGGCAGTTTAAGAGACTCAGACTTTAATTACATAACAAAACTGAGGAGGAAGTTGATAACATATGCCATTTAACAGATGAAGCAGAACCTAAAATAATTTAATTTATCAACACATTTTAAGTGGCAGTAACAAGTTAAAAATCAATCCAAACTAAACTTCACATTCTGGGACCACCTCTGCAGTCAGGACTTTCATATTTGCATTACATATCTAGGCAGCTGGCTAATTAAAATGTAAGAGTACACAACTTTCAAATGAGCAGTATAAAATGTGCAAGAAAAACAATTAAAAAGTCAGCAAAAATAGATGTAAGCAAAATGCTTTAGACCAAAGCAGAATAGGAAACCCGAGGTGAAGACAGACTTCTATTCTCAAAACACTGAAGTATTTTGATTCTTCATTTAGTTTCAGTTTCCAAGGTAGAAAAAGTGGCATGAACACATTGCACAAAGACCTTGATTTACATACACACTCCATTGAGAAACAAACTAATCTTCAAAAGCCTTAGCATTTTTAAAAATTTCAAAAGCAGTATTTGTACCTCATAGTCTGGCCCTCCAAAGTGGGACTTTTTCTTCAGTTCTGTCACGGCATTTTTGTAAAGTTTTGCAGAAAGCAAATAAAATCAGAATGGGTGCAAAGCTTTCTGCAAGACAGAGATGCATTTATATACAAGTTAGAGATACCCTAAGTAGTGGAAACACTAAGGTTTCCAAAGGAGTTTTGAAACTCTTTGTTTGCTGGATACCTTATCATTTCCCTCAGTTTACCCAGCAGAATGTGAATTCTGTCTCTGCCTGGGACAAAATTAGAGCGTTGCTAACAGCAAAGGCGGAACAGGGAGAGGGAACAGAGTCTCAGTTTCTCCCTGTGTTCTTTGTGATCTGGAAAGAAGTGCTTAAGAGGGATTCGAAGGGACAGCCACAGCAAGCGGCTCCCCCAACTCCTCCTCCCAAACCCTCTGCCTCTGAACTGAGAGGGACATGCAAAGCACCCCGAGAATCACAGGGTACCTGGCACAGCCACTGTTTCCCTGGCCTCCCGCCTCCCGCTCAGTACCCTGGCACTGGCAGTTGTACGCAGGCTGACAGAGTACCTTCCCTGCAGCCCTTTAACCCAGTTGCTGTTTCCCCAATTTTGCGTTCAGACCCCCCCATCCCCAAAATGGCGCCGACTGTGTGGTCAGATGACATGTCCGATCCCCTCGAAGGAACCTCCAAGACATATGCCCAAAGAAAGAAGGATAATCAGGCTTAGAGGGGCGTTGCCTCTAGCCAGGTAGAGGCTAGGGGAAAACCATATTTTCTGGACTGTGTGGATTAGTTGGCTTGGCATGTCTGAACCACAAGAATATAAAGCTTTAGTCAATATTGGTGCGCAGTGCACATTAATCCCATCAAGACATGTGGGGACAGAATCTGTCTCTATCACTAGTGTGACAAGGGGGATCACAGGATTTTACTTTGGTGGAAGCTGAGGTGAGCCTGACTGGAAATGAGTGGAAGAAACACCCTATTGTGACCGGCCCAGAGGCCCCATGTATTTTGGGCATAGACTTCCTCCAAAATGGCTATTACAAAGACCCAAAGGGACTCAGGTGGGCTTTTGGAATAGCTGCTGTAGAGGCAGAGAACATGAAGCAATTGAACACCTTATCTGGACTATCAGAGAACCCATCTGCAGTTGGACTTCTGAGGGTGGACGAGCAACAAGTGCCAATTGGCACCTCAAGGGTGCACCAAGGGCAGCATCAGACTAATTGAGATGCCATGATCCCCATCCACAAAATTATCTGCAAGCTGGAGAACCAAGGGGTGGTCAGTAAGGCTCACTCACCCTTCAACAGCCCCACTTCGCCTGTGCACAAGTCTGAATGAGAATGGAAATTCTGACTGTGGACTGTCATGCCTTGAGTGAAGTGACTCCACCACTGAATGCTGCTGTGCCAGACATGCTGGAATCCCGTACGAGCTGGAGTCCAAGGCAGCAAAGTAGTATGTCTCTGTTGACATTGCTAATGCATTTTTCTCCATTCCTCTGGCAGCAGAATGCAGGCCTCAGTTTGCTTTCACGTGGAGGGGAGTGCAGTATACCTGGAAGCGACTGCCCCAGGAATGGAAGCACAGTGCTACCATCTGCCATGGACTGATCCAGACTGCACTAGAAAAGGGTGAGGCTCCAGAACATCTACAGTATATTGCTGACATCATTGTGTGGGGGAACCCAGCCGTCGAAGTGTTTGGGAAAGGAGAGAAAATCATCCAAACCCTCCTAGAAGCTAGTTTTGCCATCAAAAAGAGCAAAGTTAAGGGACCAGTGTAGCCATGATATGTTATGGAAAATCCTTTGCTAAGATTTTTCTCCCGAGGACCTGAGGAGCCTCAGGAAAGAAACATAAACAATAACTATCTGCTGCTGTGGAATGCAACAGGTGCATCTGTGATTGATGCATGTTGGTTGTTTCTAATTAATGGCCAATCACAGTCAGCTGGCTCGGACTCTCTGGGAGTCAGGAGCCCTTGTTATTAATTCCATTCCTTTTCTTTCTAGCCTTCTGATGAATCCTTTTCTCTCTATTTTTTTAGTATATTTTTAGTACATCATTTTAATATAATATATATCATAATGTAATAAATCAGCCTTCTGAAACATGGAGTCAAGCTTTGCGTCTCCTCTCACAAAGCATCAAGCAGAGACCAGCTTGTGAGATTCAGTTCCTAGGAATAAACTGGCAAAACAGATGGCGTCAAATTCCTAGGGGTGTCATCAACAAGATCACAGCTATGTCTCCACCAATCAATAAGAGGGAAACACAAGCATTCCTAAGTGCCATAGGCTTTTAGAGAATGCATATTCCTGAGTACAGTCAGATCATGAGCCCTCTTTACCTGGTCACCCGCAAGAAGAACGATTTTCACTGGGGCCCTGAGCAGCAACAAGCTTTTGCCCAAATTAAGCAGGAGATTGCTCATGCAGTAGCCCTTGGCCCAGTCAGGACAGGACCAGAGGTGAAGAACATGCTCTACTCTGCAGCCAGGAACCATGGCTTGTCCTGGAGCCTTTGGCAAAAAGTGCCTGGGGAAAATCGGGGTCAACCACTAGGGTTTTGGAGTCAAAGCTGCAGAGGCTCTGAAGGTAACTACACTCCAACAGACAAAGAAATCTTGGCTGCCTATGAAGGAGTCCAAGCCGCCTCAGAGGTGATTTGTACAGAAGCGCAACTCCTCCTGGCACCCTAACTACCAGTGCTGGGGTGGATGTTCAAAGGCAAGGCTCCCTCCAGCCACCATGCCACCAGTGCTGCATGGAGCAAGTGGATTGCTCTTATCACACAGTGCGCCCATATTGGTAAACGGCATCGCCCTAGGATTTTGGAAGTAAGTGCAAATTGACCCGAAGGTGAAAATTTTGGTGTCACAGATGAAGAACAAGAATCAGTGACATGGGCTGAAGAAGCTCCACCATATAACCAACTGCCAGCAGAGGAAACACGCTATGCTCTTTTTACTGATAGTTCCCGTCGCATTATAGGAATGAATCGGAAATGGAAAGCAGCTGTATGAGTCCCACATGACAGGTTGCAGAGGCCACTGAAGGAGAAGGTAGATCAAGCCAACTTGCAGAACTCAAAGCTGTTCAACTAGCCCTGGACATTGCAGAAAAAGAGAAGTGGCCAAAGCTCTATGTCTACACTGATTCATGGATGGTAGCCAATACTCTGTGGAGATGGCTGGAGAGGTGGAAAGAGGCTAACTGGCAGTGTAGAGAAAAACCACTGTGAGCTGCTGAAGAGTGGAAAGACATCGCTACCAGGGTAGGGAGGCTACCTGTGAAAGTCGACCACGTAGGTGCCCATGTCCCCAAGAGTAGAGCTAATGAGGAGCACCAAAACAATAAGCAGGTAGACCAGGCTGCAAAGATAGGGGTGTCAAAGATAGATCTAGATTGGGAACACAAGAGAGAGTTATTCCTAGCTTGATGGGCCCATGATGCCTCAGGCCAACAGTGCAGAGATGCCACCTACAAGTGGGCACAGAACTGAGGAGTGGATTTAACCATGGACAGTATTTCTCAGGTTATCCATGACTGAGAGACATATGCTGCCATCAAACAGGCCAAGCGAGTGAAGCCCCTATGGTATGGTGGGTGGTGGTCCAAGTACAGCTATGGGGAGGCCTGGCAGATTGATTACATCACACTGCCCCAGACACGCCAAGGCAAGCGCTACATGCTCACAATGGTAGAAACCACCATGGAATGGTTAGAAACCCACCCTGTGTCTCATGCTACTGCCCGTAACACCATCTTGGGCCTGGAAAAGCAAGTCCTGTGGAGACATGGCACCTCTGAGAGGATTGCGTCAGACAATGGGACTCGTTTCAAGAACAGCCTTATCAACACCTTGGCTAGGGAACATGGCTCTGAGTGGGTGTACCATATTCCCTACCATGCACCAGCTGCAGGCAAAGTGGAGAGGTATAATGGACTACTTATAACCCAGTTGAAGGCCTTGGGTGGG
The DNA here is from genome assembly GCF_017590135.1 of Pyrgilauda ruficollis. NCBI lineage: Eukaryota > Metazoa > Chordata > Aves > Passeriformes > Passeridae > Pyrgilauda > Pyrgilauda ruficollis. The sequence goes on from NW_024524412.1 coordinate 29,231, forward strand.
GGTTCTTTCAAAAAGTGGGAGCAGCATTTAACAAAGGCCACCTGGTTAGTTAACACCTGAGATTTCACCAGCCGAGCAGGTCCTGCCCAGTCTGAGTCCCTGAATATAGTAGATGAAGTCCCAGTAGTACTGTGTCAGAGGTTTGTTAGAGAATACAGTGTTGATTAATTCTGCCTCGAGTGCAGACAAACCCATTTGTGGGGTTGTCTTTGCTCAGGGACCAAGTTGCACATGGTAGATAATTCTGAGAGATGGAACAACACGATGTGTACCTCAGGGAAATCTGATTGTTGGGTGAGAATCATATGCAAATATCACTGTTTGCTAGATGTTACTGCCATCATCTGTACATTAAGCCATACAGACATGAGATAGAAGGAAATGTGTAAGTGTTGAACGTCTGAGCAAGTGTGTCATGGTTTGATGCTGGCACAATGCCAGTGCCTCCATGAAAATCTACTTTCCCTAGTGGGTGCTGTGAAATGTGATCAGAAATAGAGCAAAGCAGGCTCCAACTTAGGAATAAAGGAAAAAAAAGCTTTATTAACTACAATATCTAAAAAGGAACAGACACAGAACTCAGAATGAAAACTCTCCGGCAGGGGGGCCCAATGCCTCTCAGGGCTCCTCCACCCTTCCATCTTGCAAAGCCTTCACCCCCCTCCTCTGCCCAAGGCTCCGGCCTACCTTACCCCGGCCACATGGCTTCCCCACCCAGCCCCGGCTGGGCTGGGGAGGTCTGACCTCCTTCACAGATGGGAACCAAGAGAGTTCGTCTAGGAGTTCTCTGCTCTTTTTAACCTCCGGTGTTCTCAGAGGCAGTCCATACCTTCAGTGGCCAGACCAGGTGCCAATATTCAAATCCAAGCACTGATTGGTTTGACCACAACCTCCCAAAAATCACTTCCTTCTCAACCAAGGACAAAGTGAAAGATGGAGTTTTGAGTGAGTAAAATGAAAGTGGGGAATCCTGCAGCTCTGTAGTCTGGGACCTGGATTCAGTAGTCCAGTGTGGAGTCATGACAAGGGCATGATGGGTATTGCTTGTAATTTTTTGGGGGGAACAGATAGAAGTTTTTACATGAATAAAATGCATGAGTTTGGTAGTAAGTTGACAATATGGAGATAAGGGGTGTAATGTCCTAGGGTGATGTTATGATGCTTGTATCCCCAGTCATGTGTTCTGTTTATGCTGGATATTATATTCTATGCATCCAAGACTAGCTGAGAGTGAAGGCGAGGAAAAGAAGAAGCACAGAGTTTTGTTATCAAGAACTAGACTCACTGTCCTGGTTTAGGGCAAATTTGGGAGAAAACCTCCAAAGGGGATCCCTCCAGAAAGTAAACCCACACGGCCCCTCCCGGGAAACACTAAGAGCTCGCACTTTGTAGCCTGCCGTGGCCTACTCTGCAGCCTTTCACAGCACTGGAAGGGTGGGGGGGGTGCAACACAGACCATTGTGAGCCAAACGGTCTGTGCTGATCAAAAACATGGATGGACAGACAGCTGCAGTTCGGCCCTATGTCACTACAGCTCCAATCAATCTCTGGGGGCAGGATGTATTGGCAGCCTGGGGGGTACGAATTGAGATGGATTTTTAATTGGGGCCACTGTGCTGAAGGGCGGAAAATATCCTATGCTGCCTTTACGGTGGCTAGTAAAAAGACCCATCTGGGATAAGCAGTGGCCCCTGACAAAAGAAAAATTGGTCGCCCTTCGTGAATTGGTTCAGGAACATCTTCAACAGGGACACATTGAGCCTTCCACTAGTCCCTGGAATACTCCTGTCTTTGTGATAAAAAAAAAATCTGGGAAATGGAGGTTGTTACAGGACCTCTGGAAAATTAATGCGGTGATGGAAAGCATGGGGGCATTGCAGCCTGGTATGCCTTCACCCACCATGATCCCTATGGGATGGGAAAGCTTGATCATTGATCTGAAGGATTGTTTTTTTCACAATTCCTTTGCATCCTGATGACAAACCAAAGTTTGCCTTTACTGTGCCTGCAATTAACAATGCTGAACCTGTGCAGAGATATCAATGGAAAGTTTTGCCGCAGGGCTGTAGAAACAGCCCAACTATTTGTCAATGGTATGTGGCTCAGGCCTTGTCCGGAGTCCGTGAGCAGTTTCCTGAAGCATATTGCTATCACTACACGGACAACATCCTGGTGGCAGCATCCACCCAGGATGAGTTGCTGAGGATACAGCCTCAGCAGTTCGATGCTCTGCATTCTTATGGGCTGCAAGTGGCTCTGGAGAAGGTTCAACAGCATCCTCCTTTGAAATATCTGGGAGTCAAAATTGTGGACCAAACTGTTCAGCATCAAGAGGTGCAGTTCTTGGATTCTATTAAGACTCTGAATGATGCCCAGAAATTGCTCGGTGTCATCAGTTGGTTGTGTCCTTATTTGGGACTAACCGCAAAAGAATTGTCCCCGCTGTATGATATTCTAAGGGGGAACCCTGACCTGAGATCACCTTGAAAATTGACTCCTGAGGTGCGATGAGTGCTGGAGGAAGTGCAACAAGCTGTTTCTGCTCATCAGGTTCATCGAGTAGATCCTTCCATTGATATCACTGTCTTCGTTACCAATCCAGATTTTCATCCTACGGGTATCATTGGCCAATGGAGTGAAAAATGGTCTGATCCCTTGCACATTTTGGAATGGGTCTTCTTGCCCCATCAACTGAAAAAGACAGCACCCACGTTGTTTGAATTGATCACTCATTTGATTTGCAATTAATGGCAGCAGATCCCGCAAAAATTATTCTTCCAGTACAACGGGAAGACTTTGAATGGAGCTTTGTTAACAGTGCTCCTTTGCAAAGTGTGCTGCAAAACTTTACAGGGCTGATTGCCTATCATCTGCCCAGTCATAAATTACTGCAGTTGGCAAAATCAACCAATCTGTCTTTTGCAGCCAAAAAGTAGTCAGGTGCTGGTGCAAGGACCCACCGTTTTTACTGATGGCTCCAGAAAAACGGGGAAAGCCATTGTTACTTGGCAGGATAAATCTGGATGGCAAGTGCTGGAAGGCCATGAGTCAGGCTTGGCCCAACTGATTGAGTTAAAGGCTGTTGCCACGGCATTCCAGAAATTTTCTCAGGTGCCTCTGAACTTGGTCACTGATTCTGCCTATGTCACAGATATAACCAAACATTTGGATTGTTCACTTCTGAAGGAAGTCAATAACGCAGTTTTGTTTCAGTTATTGAAAGCCTTGTGGAGTGCAATTCAGACCTGAGTTCATTCGTATTACATCTTGCACATTCGGAGTCACACCAATTTACCAGGTCTCATAGCAGAAGGTAATACCAGGGCTGACAGGTTAGCTAACCCTGCGTGGGTAGTGCCTCAGCCTGACAAGATTGTGCAAGCCAAAACGTCGCATGATTTTTTCCATCAAAGTGCACATACTCTGCAGAAACAGTTTCAGTTAACACCAACCGAGGCTCATGACATTGTCAGTTCCTGCTCTGACTGTCATGGACTTCCTGCAACTTTATCAGCAGGGGTGAACCCCAGAGGCCTAAGGGCCTTGCAGCTTTGGCAAACGGATGTTACTCACATCGCTGAATTTGGCTGCCTCAGGTATGTGCACGTGTCTATTGACACTTTCTCCTCTGCTATGTGGGCATCTGCTCACAGTGGAGAAAAGGGTCGCGACATGATTGCCCATTGGAGAATGGCTTTTGCAATTTTGGGAATACCTTCTGTGAAAACTGATAATGGCCCCACCTACATCTTGCAGAAGATGCAGCAGTTTTTGCGCTTATGGGGAGTCTCACACAAACTTGGTATCCTGCACTCTCCAACAGGCCAGGCCATTGTTGAACATGCTCATGGTACTTTAAAATGTGTTCTGGATAAACAAAAAAGGGGAATGCCTGGAGAAACCCCACACAGTCAATTGGAAAAGCTCTATATACAATCAATCATCTTACAGTGCCACAAAATTCAAACAATCCTGTCATTTAAAATAATTTTCTCTTGTTTCACTCTTCAGGTGAGACACACCTGCCTCGAGTGAAAGTCTGGTTATGGGACCTAACCACTAATAAGTGGAAGGGCCTGTGCAACCTTATCACTTGGGGCCGTGGATATGCATGTGTTTCCACAGATACTGGGGTACAGTGGATACCTGCGAGATGTGTTCGCCCTGACTTGCGACACTAAAACAATGTGGCCAACAGGCAACCTTTGAATGATGATCAAGATGCCGACCATCAATCAGATGACCCCTCCACAAGTGGGGAATGAACATTCTATCTTTTCTTTGTTTCTGGAAAAGGCTTGTTGACAAGTTAGATTGCCACTTCTTTGAGCAGACTAACAATGTTTTGTTACTGTATTAGAATTAGTATGGTTACTGTATTAGAATAGGTAACTGATTTTAGGATTAATAGTGTATTTCTTGTAAGAGGGAACCACAAGACTTGATGTTGGTAAATATGTTGGAAATCTCTCTGACCATTCTAAGTCAGTGTCCAATTGAGGTTCTGATTGGTAACTGGCAACTACTAGAGGAACCTCTGGAGCTGTGTTTGTTCTCCTTTCTGCAAGGGGGCCTGCAGAGGATTACAAACACTGCCTCCTCCTTTAAACAAAAAGGGGGATGTGACAGCCCGGTCAGAGAGTGAGAAAACCAGATATGTTTTCCCAGAATCAGCCTGAGAGACTTTAGGGAGCTGAAGGTAAACAATGATAGCTTATTGTAATAAACAACCTGCAGGTGGTGTTTTCTACTCTCTGTTTTCTTGTTTTTCTCAAAGAGTGATTGCCCATTGGAGGATGGCTTTTGCAGTCTTGCAAATACCTTCTTCTTTGAAAACTGACAATGGCCCCACCTATATCTTGCAGAAGACACGGCAGTTTTTGCGCTTATGGGGAGTGTCACACAAACTTGGTATCCTGCACTCTCCAATGGGCCAGGCCATTGTTGAATGCACTAATGGTACTTTAAAGCGTGTTCTGGATAAACAAAAAAGGGGAATGCCTGGAGAAACCCCACACAGTCAATTGGAAAAGCTCTATATACAATCAATCATCTTACAGTGCCACAAAATTCAAACAATCCTGTCATTTAAAATAATTTTCTCTTGTTTCACTCTTCAGGTGAGACACACCTGCCTCGAGTGAAAGTCTGGTTATGGGACCTAACCACTAATAAGTGGAAGGGCCTGTGCAACCTTATCACTTGGGGCCGTGGATATGCATGTGTTTCCACAGATACTGGGGTACAGTGGATACCTGCGAGATGTGTTCGCCCTGACTTGCGACACTAAAACAATGTGGCCAACAGGCAACCTTTGAATGATGATCAAGATGCCGACCATCAATCAGATGACCCCTCCACAAGTGGGGAATGAACATTCTATCTTTTCTTTGTTTCTGGAAAAGGCTTGTTGACAAGTTAGATTGCCACTTCTTTGAGCAGACTAACAATGTTTTGTTACTGTATTAGAATTAGTATGGTTACTGTATTAGAATAGGTAACTGATTTTAGGATTAATAGTGTATTTCTTGTAAGAGGGAACCACAAGACTTGATGTTGGTAAATATGTTGGAAATCTCTCTGACCATTCTAAGTCAGTGTCCAATTGAGGTTCTGATTGGTAACTGGCAACTACTAGAGGAACCTCTGGAGCTGTGTTTGTTCTCCTTTCTGCAAGGGGGCCTGCAGAGGATTACAAACACTGCCTCCTCCTTTAAACAAAAAGGGGAACCTGTGGATATGACAGTCTGGTCAGAGAGAGAGAAAGCTAGGTAAGTTTTCCCATGAATCGCTCTGTGAAGCTTTAGGGAGCTGGAGAGATAAATGATAATCAAATATTAAACAATCCACAGGTGGTGTTTTTTAACAAGTAGTTTGTCTCATAAAGTTGTTTACAGATGGGTGTCTCCTTAATTAGCCAATCATGTGAAATATGTTGATTAAATGACCAATTGGGTCCACCTGTAGCAAACCAAGGTGTAAAAAGAAGAGGATTGAATAAACAGGCTGCTTTTTAGCCTTTGCCTTCTGATCTGACTGTGTAATTTCTGACTCAACAGTGACAATGGGATGCTAAGTGAGCAGTTGGGTGGTCATTTGGCTGTTTGCCAAGGCAAATCCACCACAATTTTATACTATTTAATTCAATCAAAATATCCTCATCTAATAAGCTAGGAATTAGAGGAATCCAAACAAAAAGGTTATTTTATATTACAAGTATAGTACTTTACCATCAGTATGCTGTAATCCCCCAGAAAGTTTCACTGACAAGTGTGACAAAGTTGCATGTCTACCAAGGCAGAGAAATTTAAAATCTCCAAGTGACTCCCTTTAAAACATATTTACTTCTGCTGTAGGAGTGCCTATGAATAAGAATCATGGGGAAGGCTCACAAGGCAGATATCCTAGTGGGAGTCTGGTATAGAACACCCAACCAGGATGAAGAGGCAGATGAACTAGTCTATAAGTGGCTCTGATGTTTCACAATCATCAACCCTTGTTCTTGTGGGAGACTTTAACATGCCAGATGTGTGCTGGAAACTCACCACAGCAGAGAGGAGGCAGTCTAGGAGGTTCTTGGAGTATGTGGAAGAGAACTTCCTGACAGCCCTGGTGAGTCTGATACCAAAAGGGTTAATTCAATTTTTACTGTGCCTGTGAACTTTTAGCAGCAAAACAAGGCATGCAAAAACTGCTTCCCCAGCAAGGATGGTTGGAAGATAAGATGACATCTGGCTCAAGACTGTAGTGACAGACAAAACAAGGACTGAATCTGGGAACTCAGGGTGGGTTTTATGGTAATGGGTGAATTGTAATATGTAGCCACCGTATATAAGCAACACTTGTAAAATCATGTCTGCATAGGGTTAGGAGTATCCCCTGTGGGACCTCAGGCCTGAATAAATGGTGCCCTCTTTAACACCACATTAATGTTAAGGAGTCTTATTCCGATATTTTGGAAGATTTGGTGACAAGTCTACCAGGGGTGGGGGCCCACTAGACCTGTTATTTACAAACAGAGATGGGCTGCCTGGAAATGTGGTGGTTGGAGGCTGTCTTGAGCACAGCGACCACTATATGATAGAGTTTTCAATACTTGGTGAAGTAAGGAGGGGTGACAACAAAACCTCTACCCTGGACTTCTGGAGGGCAGACTTTGGCCTGTTCAGGACACTTTCAGAAAAGTCCCCTGGTGAACAGTCCTTAAAAACAAAGGGGTCCAGGAAGGCTGGACATACTTTAAGAAAGAAATCTTAAAGGTTCAGGAGCAGTCTGTCCCTATGTGCCGAAAGATGAGCTGTCGGGGAAGACCAGCCTTGCTGAACAGGGATCTTTTACAGGAACTCAGGGAAGAAAGAAGGTTTATGACATTTGGAAGAAGGGCAGGCAACTCAGGAGGAGTACAAGGATGTCATTAGGTTACATAGAGAGAAAATAAGAAAGGCAAAAACTCAGCCAGAACTCAATCTGGCTACTTCTGTGAAAGATACTAAAAAAGGTTTTCATAAATACATTAACAACAAAAAGAGCACCAAGGAATTTCTCCATCCTTTTATTGTACATGGGGGGGAATATAGTCACCAAGGATGATGAAAAGGCTGAGGTACTTAACACCTTCTTTGCCTCAGTCTTCAACAGTAAAACCAGTTATCTTTAGGGCAACTGGCACCCTGAGCTGGTAGACAGGGATGGGGAGCAGAATAGCCCCCTTGTAATCCAGGAGGAAGCAGTTAACAACCTGCTGAGCCACTTAAGACACTCACAAGTCTATGGGACCAGATGGAATTCATTTGAGGGTGCTGAAGGAGCTGTCAGAAGAGCTCGCCAAGCCAGTGTCCATAATTTATCATCAGTCCTGGCTCACTGGGGAGGTCCCAGATGACTGGAGGTTGGCCAATGTGATGCCCATCCACAAGAAGGGTCAGAAGGAGGATTTGGGGGACTACAGGCCTGTCACCCTGACCTCAATGTCTGGCAAGGTTATGGAACAGATCATCTTGAATGCGATCATATGGCATATAGAGAACAACCAAGGGATCAGACCTAGCCAGGATGGGTTTAGGAAAGGCAGGTCCTGCCTGATCAACTTGTTTTCTTTTTATGACCAGGTGACCCACCTAGTGGATGAGAAGAAGGCTGTAGATGTTGTCTACTTGGACTTTTGCAAAGTCTTTGATACTGTCTCCCATGGAATTCTGCTGGAAAAGTTGGCAGCCCATGGCAGGGACAGGTACACTCTTCATTGGTTTAAAAACTGGCTGGGGGTCCAGGCCCTGAGTGAGTGTGATGGTAAATGGTGTCACATGCAGTTGGCAGCTAGTCACTAGTGGGGTTCCCCAAGGCTCAGTATTGAGACCAGTCCTGTTTAATATCTTTATTGATGATCTGGAAGAGCAGATCAAGTGCACCCTCAGTAAGTTCAGACTTCACCCAAGTTGGGCTGGGAGTGTTGATCTGCTGAAGGGTAGGAAGGCTCTACAGAGGGATCTGGACAGGCTGGATTGATGGGCTGAGGCCAGTGGTATGAGATTCAACAAGACCAAGTGTTGGGTTCTGCATTTAGGCCAGAACAATCTCATGCAGTGCTATGGTCTTGAGAAAGAGTGTCTGAAAAGCTTTCCAGCACAAAAAAGGATCTGGGAATGCTGGTCAACAACAGCTGAACATGAGCCAGCATGTGCCCAGGTGGCCAAGAAAGCCAATGCCATCCTGGCCTGTATTAACAATAGTGTGGCCAGCAGGACCAGGGAAGTAGTTGTCCTCCTGTATTTGGCCCTGGTGAGGCCACACCTCAACTGCTGTGTCGAGTTCTGGGCCCCTCACTACAAGGACATTGAGATGCTGGAGCAAGTCCAGAGAAGGGCAACAGAGCTGGTAAAGGGTCTGGAGAACAAGTCTGATGATGAGAGGCTGAAGGAGCTTAACCTGGAGAAAAGGAGGCTCGGGGGTGACCTTATCACCCTCTACAACTACCTGAAAGGAGGTTGTAGCCAGGTGGGGGTTGGCCTCTTCTCCCAGGCAACTAGTGACAGGACAAGAGGACATAGTCTCAAGCTGCACCAGGAAAGGTTCAGGTTAGACCTCAGGAAGAATTTCTTCATGAAAAGGGTTGTTAATGATGGAATGGAATGCCCAGGGATGTGGTGGAATTACCATCCCTGGAGGTGTTCAAGAAACAACTGGATGTGGCACTTCATGCCATGGTCTAGTTGACAAGGTGGTGATCACTCGAAGGTTGGACTCAATGATCTTAAAGGTCTTTTCCAACCTAAATGATTCTGTGATTCTGCATGAGTGAAAGTGAATTTTAGGTTTGAATTTTTAACTGCTTACAGCTGAAAACAAGTGCTTTAAAGTTAGTCCACAGAAGAAGAAAAATATGACAACTAATCTAAACCAAATTCTATACTAACATATTATTCTGTAATAACGTACACTAACCTACTGACAAGAAAAAAATCACTTAATCCATGCTGTAAGCAAACTGTGATCAGCAAGAGTGAACTGTGTTTGCTCAGTCTGGAATAGAGAAGGCTTCTGTGGGGGGACTTAATAGTAGCCTTCCAATACCTCCAAGGAGGTCGTCAACAAACTGAGCCAGACTCTTCACAGTGGTCTATAGTAAGAAGAGGAAAAACAGTAGGCAGATACTGGAGTAAGAGCTGCTCCAAGGGGATATATAACAGCAGCTGAGCATCAGAACAGAATGTTCAGAATTGCTCTGCAGTCTTCAGCCTTGGAGACTAGAAATCAGACTTGATAAATCCATTATCAACCCGATCTGATTCAAACTGTCCTTCCTTTAAGCAGGAGGTTGTACTAGAGATGGTCTCTTCTAACCTAAATTACCCTACAATCCTATGAACAAGCTTCAAGTCTTAGGTCTGCTATAATTCCTTGAACTACCTAGATGATGCAATAAAGTAAATGCTGACAGAAGTCACAATACAGTTAGATAGGACCACGTCTGACATACAGACAAAGAGCCAGGAGACATGGACAAGGATTCAAACATGGTTGTATTTTGTCTGAATAACTTCATTCTTTGAATTGTGTACCACTAACACATATTGAGCTAGATTTGAAATGTGATATACACCATATGGAAATAAATTAAAACCAAGACAACAATGGCTAAAAGACTGTACAGGACACCAGCCAGTGATGGCAGAATTCTAGAAATCAAAGCCTGAAGTACAACCTAGCCATGTTTCTAGCACATCTCATCTGAAGAGAGAAGACACTGCTCCTTTCAAGTTGCTATAGTGGTTGAGTAGGTTTACCATGAACTATCACTGCCATAAGAATAACATATTATAATATCAGCCCAGCCCCACCCCAAAAATTAACCAATTGGTATAAAACATGACTTAAATTAATCTCGTTAGTCTCCTAAAGGTAAGTGAAAAACCCTGTATCTTAGACCTTTAAAGTTAGAAGTGGTTGTTCTCCTCAGTTCTGTCACCTGTCCTGGGGTGACTTTATGATGCTTGCATCCCCATTTGTCTGTTTATCCCAGAAATAAGTTTTGCACTTTTAAGACTGGTTCCAAGAGCGAAGGTGGGGGGAGAGAAGAAGTGCAGAGTTTGTTATCAGAAACTGCACTTGCTCCCCCACATCCTTCTCCTGGACTCTGTTGTCTGCAGCACGGACAGTGAGAGAGAGTTCTCCTTTGCTTTTTAGTTTTTAGCTAGCTGAGGCAGAGAAGTTCCCTGGACTGTGGTTTTTCTTTTTCTTGCAACTGTTTAAACCTGCTCTGGACTGAAAACCCAGAATAGCACCAGCAGCTCGCACCTGTGGCCCACCGAGCCAGGCCTGGGCTGTGACATTTCCAGCGCCAGAGGGACTGAAAACAGACTGGGTGAGCCAAGCTGCAACCCATGAAAAGGACTTTCTGAGTTTGTCATCTCTTTGGAGCGGTGAGAGGTTTAATTGTTTAATATTTCTAGAGGGACCCCTTTGGAGGTTTTCTCCCAAATTTGCCCTAAATGAGGACATCACCATTTCATATCAAAACATTTCAGAGATTTTCACATCATTTTGCAAGCATATATAATTAGATCACTCTTAGAGGGCTGCAAGCAATATACTTATTACTGTAGAATGCTATCAGGATCTTTATAGTATTAAAAATATAGGAATACTATCTGAACAAGGGCTGGGAAAAGAAAAGATATGATGAGTAATGTTACTGTATCACCAACAATCAGAATTGGTTTTAACATGTTAAATGAGTAATAAATAATGAAAGCATCTAAAATTAATAAGTGCTGTACATAAAAATAAAAGTAATACATGGAATCATAAAGTTTAAACCAACTAATTTAAAATTTCAATTTTAAGCTGAAGAAACAATTTTTTCAACAAAAGTTAAAGGAACATCATCTTACCTTTTCTAGTCTTTTTTGCCAGCTTTCTTCATGTTTTACCATGAGTTCAATACAATGAGAGAGTGTAGCAAGGATTCCAGCAGTAGTTGCCTTGAAAGTTATAGCTTCTCCTTTAAAGTCTATGCCATTAATTCCTTTGGGTGTCACATATGGAAACACTAAAACAAAACATGAATTTCTCATTGATAACTGCCTTCAACTCAAACAAGCATTTTACATGCATGCTTTATATTATCACTGTTTGAAGAAAACAGATTGGCTAGAAATTTAATTTAAAAATAAAAAACAGAAGTGCTAATAATTTTCCACTATTCGCTGGATAAGGAAAGAGATTTAAAAAGAAAAACACACCCCTTCAGCTTCATCTTGCTGTACTGTATTTCAAGTCTGCTTGTTATGCTGTATTACTCTGCAAATCATGTGGGTGGAGGCAGTGGGAATACTTTGTAACAATAGCAGTTTGACAGCTTAAAGTGGGGACTAATTAATACAGAGCAGCCTTAAAACATATCCAATACAGCACTAAGAAAGAAACTATTTCAAAATGCAATGAAACACCAATGGTAGCATTTCAAGGCTGCTTTTAGTGGGTAACTATAGATTTAAAAACCACAACATAAAAAGGTATGATATAAAAGTATCAAATATGTTGAATTATCCAAGTACTGTGGTATTTGGTAGTTCCAACAACTACTCCTTGCTGTCAACCAGGCCATTTGTTACTAAGGCTATTTAAACAAGTCACTTAAAATGTATGACAAAAAAGTACCTAGTCTATGTCAAACTTGTATGTAGGTTGACAGAATATGAAATCAAACACTACACAATAATGTCAGAAAATATTAGAAAGCAGAAGTAACACTCATGTTGAAGCTGAGCCAAGCAAGTTAAAGTAACTCTTGCTATAGCATGGGGCAACCTGATGACTTATCACCCACTTGGACATTGCTTTCTTTTCCTGGTCTGTCAGTTTGTCAATGTGCCACTGTTGCGGTTTAAAGAGTAAAAATCATTATTTGTGTAAATTTTTGCAATATCAATCTGCAAGGGTAAAAAGCAGAGCTTTCAAGCATCTCAGTTCTTGTAGAGAAGAGAAATGCAATTGCTGTTCTCTAATAGTAGACCACAATATTTACTCTTAAGGAACAGAAAACAAGCATCACATGATCTTAAGTAATGGTTCAAGTCTCCAGAGGTTTTATATGCCCTTCTTTCAGAAGGAATCAAACTTTTTCAAACAGATATTTACATACCACACACTACTTCAAATACCTCAGAAAACATACATACTGTGGTAGAACACAGCTTATCTTTTTGTTTCATGTTGATCAAGAATACTCCCTAAAAGGGTAAAGACAATGGGAGTGAAAGAAAGGAAGATCAATCTGTTTCAAAAGCGATAATGAGCTCTCCCTCTCCCTAACAGCTGCAATGGGGAAAATGCAGTTTATACGGCTAATATGTCATGCTGGTGTAGACCATGTTCATGCGCAGGCTTGCCAGCACAGCTACGCTGCTTATACATGTGATTTTTCTTTAAAGTGTGCAACATGCTAGACACACTGAAGAAATTACCAGTGACTGCAACAGTATAAAATCATGTCATAAATCTAGGGTAAACTGCAAGGGAGATGCAGCAAAGTAGCCTCATTTCCAGGAAAAAAAATCACCAGCTTTTGTTCCTGGATGTCTTTAGGTCTCACCTACAACTCATTAATACTTCCACACAGTTTCAGTCATCATATATTCTAAGTAATTCTTTAATGACTAGTCTCAAAGTAGCAGTGATACATATAGAGTTTGCAGTTTCAAAGTCAGTGTCATCAAATTTCAAAATGAAATCTTGCATCAGGAGTTCTGTAGGTTTACGTTAAAGGCTAATAGAAAAGTTTTACCATTGTAGCTGCTCTTCTTGCCTAGAGATCAAACTGTATGTAGCAAATTGAAAGATGCAGCAGTACTATTTTTTTTCTACTTCAACATCTTTCAAGTGGTTTCTTTTTAATTATCCTGTCTCTTAATAATTTTGCTTTATTCATTAATTGTTTTCTCTTGCCTTTCTTATAATGGATTTTTCATAGCATGTTTTAGCCTCCTTCAAAAGCTCTTTAGCCATTCTCTCCTACACATCTCTGTTTCTTAGGATAGATAAGTTGTGCCTTCTTATTCAAAAGATGCTGTTTGTAATACTTTTCCAGATGTTCTAAAAATCACCTGTTCAATCAAATATTTTCCACAGAAATTAAAGACTAGTTTTAAAAGACAGTAAGTAGAAAAACAAAGTTCCTTTATCTTTTCCATTTTATGCCACCTTCAATCTTTTGTCACTAAACTAATTCTAAATTAAAGAGAAATGCTTTGGAACACAACCAATTTATTTATACCTACTGTTGTTGGTATTCTGTGGATAGCAATAATATCAATATAATTCGTTTTCCTCTAAAAAGAACCTCATTATTCCAGCAGAATGCTGGTGAATATTCTTCCTCCATTTAAAGCATTAAAATCCAATACAAATCCCACTGTGTTTTATATAAAAATCTTCTTTCAGTCTCTGTACCATTTCCATCTTTGAAGTTTTAGTACAAAACCACCTTCCATCGTCAAAGAAGTTCCCTTAAATACCACCTTCTGCTCTTATTATTGCATAATTTAAACCCAAATACACTCGTTTTCCTGAGCAAATGAATGGCAACGCTTCCTGATCAAGATTCTACATTCTTAGATGCTAAAATCCCACTGGGTATATATGCATCAGCCAGGCTCTCCCTTGGTCCTCTATACAAATGATCCTTGTCTCAGTTACCAGATTTTCTAATTGGAAAGTAAACAATAAATTTGAATACCTTCATAGTGCTCTTTTTAACTTTCTGTCTTAGATTGGAAATGGAGGATGTATTCTATTCCTATCTGATGGCGCAGTTATCTTCTGTTAATTGGGCAGTTTTCTTTATCTCTTCCACAACCCATCCTCCCTCTGGGGAGATACCTTCTGTTAATGGGCCATTGAGTGTCACTGCATGACTGATAAAACGACATCATCTCATTGTGAGAAGCTCTGCCCAGAGAGAGGAGCCAAGCATTCCTAACTGGATAGAATCAGCAATCTGGAAGACCACAGCCAGCCTTTTCCACTGGATTCCCAGAGGAGCAGCTGTCTTCTCCACTGGATCTTCAGAGGAAGACTACATCCTTCTACAGGCTCACTGCTTCAACAGAACCACACCTGCCACTCCAGGAGGACTGCAGCCACCATTTCAATTGGACTGCTACCAACACCCTGACTAACAGGTTGTATTCTGACTCTGTCAGTGTTGTTTTTTATTATTGCACTGTTTATTTTATTTTTATTTTCTTCCCTAATAAAGAACTGCTATTCCTGCTCCCATTCCTTTGCCTGAGAGACTCCTTAATTTCAAAATTATAACAATTCGGAGGGAGGGGGTTTACATTTTCCATTCCAGGGGAGGCTCCTGCCTTCCTTAGCAGACACCTAGACACTTTCACTTAAAGATCCTAGAGAACTGTACTATTTTAAAACCAAGCTAGAAAATTAAATCCACTGAAGATGCTCCCTTTTCCCCCCACCCGTTCTGATAATTGAGGAACACTAGAAGAGATTAAAAGTTGGAATCACAACTCACTGAAAAATTGCAATACCCACACAATATTAATAAAAGAATGTACAAAAGAGAGAAAGAGTTTTACCCACAAACGCACACTCACCACCAAACAAACAAAAATGTCTCCCAAAGATGGTACCTGGCATGGTTTCCGAGACAAAGGCAGAATGGTGACTGGCCCTGGACTGGGGCAACATGGTATTTGGAAAAACAAAATTATATATTGGGAGGCTCTCACAGCCTAACTTTTTCCACCCAGCCTGAAAACAATATAAAGCAGGGACAAAAAGAAACTTGGAAAGCTAGTTCATCCAAATGAGTTGTGCTGCTGAAATGCTGACTTTGCACCACCTGGCACAGCTCGGGCCCCACTGCAGAGGCTCTCTCTCCAGGGTGGTGGCAGCAGTGGTGTGGGTACAGGGGCTCACTGTCTGCTGCAGTGAAGGTGTGGCAGCAGCGACATCAGTCCCGGTCCCACGTCCTCTCCAGAGTAAGCCCAGAAAAATAAAAAGGAAAACTTCCTGTTTCCAGCCTTGGTTTTTTCCCTTCCAATACCACTCCCCCCAGTGGTGACATGGGTGGTATTGAAAAGACAGCGTAAAAAACTCCACTCCCTTGTTTCTGTACCCAAGATATTATCCATCCCTTATTTTATACCATTAATATCGTGCCCGGATTTTATACCTTTCAACTATATACATATATATACATATGGCTATGCACAAGCACAGGTATTATTTTAGTAGTCACTGGAAATACCCCCAAGATGTTTGTTGAATTCTTTTAGTCCATGACTGGTGTAACTGGATCAGTTCATGCTCATTGTCCATTGTATTTACAACATACAGTGTCAGTGTCATTCAACAACCCATATTACATATACAATTCAACATTACAGACTGTTCTCACCCAAATATCAAATCACCTTGAGGTACACATCATGTTTCCCTGTCCCTCTGCATTTCCCACCAAGTGCACCCAGGTCCTTGAGCAAAAAGAGTCCCATGCCCATGAGATTCTCTCATAACACAGCACGCCCATATTGGAAAACTGAATCACCCTGAAATTCTGAAAATAATTACAAACTAGCCAGAAAGTAAGAACTTTAGTCTCACTGATGAAGAACAAGAAGTGACATGCCGAAGAAGCTCCACCATATAACTAACTGCTAGCAAAAGAAACACAATACGCTCTTTTTACTGATAGTTATTACCGCATTGTAAAAATGAACCAAAAGTAGAAAGCAGCCGTATAGAACCCCACATGACAAGTGGCAAAAGCCACTGAAAGAGAAAGTAAATCAAGCCAACTTGCTGAACTCAAAGCTGTTCAACTAGCCTTAGACATTGCTGAAAGAGAAGTAACCAAAGCTCTACCTCTACACTGATTCATAGATGATAGCCAGTGCTCTGTAGAGATGGCTAGAGAAGTGAAAAGAAGCTAATTAGCAGCATAGAAAAAAAAAACAATTTAGGCTGCTGATGAGTAAAAAGACATTGCTACCAAAGTAAGGAGAATACCTGTGAAAGTCCGCCATGTAGATGCCCATGTCCCCAAGAATAGAGCTAATGAAGAACAGCAAAACAATAAGCAGATAAATCAAGCTGCAAAGATAGGAGTGTCAAAGATAGACCTAGATTAACAACACAAAAGACAGTTATTCCTAGCTCAATGAGCCCATGATGCCTCAGGCCATCAGAGTAGAGATGCCACCTATAAATGGGCACAAGACCAAAGGGTGGATTTAACCATAAACAGTATTTCGCAAGTTATCCACAACTGTAAGACGTGTGCTGCCATCAAACAAGCCAAGTGAATAAAGCCCCTACAGTATAGTAGGCAGTAGTCCAAATACAAGTATGGGGAGGCCTAGCAAATTGACTACATCACACTACCCCAAACACACCAAAGCAAGCGCTACATGCTCACAATGGTAAAAGCCACCACTGGATGGTTGGAAACCTACCCTGTACCTCATGCTACAACCTGTAACACCATCCTAAGCCTTGAAAAGCAAGTCCTGTAGAGACATAGTACCCCTAAGAAGATTGAGTCAAACAATAAGACTAATTTCAAGAACAACCTTATCAACACCTGGGCTAAAGAACATAACATTGAGTGGGTGTACCATATCCCCTACCATGCACCAGCTGCAGGCAAAGTAAAAAAGTACAACAGACTGTTAAAAACCACATTAAAAGCCTTAGGTGGAGGATCTTCCAAAAATTGTAAAAACAGCATCTGGCAAAAACCACCTAGTTAGTTAACACCCGAAGCTCTACTAAGTGAGTGAGCCCTGCCCAATCTGAGCCTTTGCAAAGAATAGATAAAGTCCCAGTAGTACATATCAAAGGTTTGTTAGAGAAGACAATTGAAATCAATCCTGCCTCGACTACAGACAAACCCATTCGTAGGGTTGTTTTTGTATAGCTGTATATTAGATGTATAATGTATGTGTTTGTAGAGTTAGAATATATATTAGTTTTAGTAGTAAGCTGACAATATGGAGATAAGGGGAGGAATGTCCTGAGTTGACTATATGATGCTTTTATCCCCAATTGTCTTGTTCTGTTTATACTAAATAATAAGTTTTATACCTTTAAGACTTGTTCTAAAGAGTGAAGGGAAGGGGGAAAAAGCGCGCAATTTGTTTTCAAACACTGCACTCACTCCTCCACATTCCTGCTCCTAGACTGTTGTCTGCGGATAGGCAGACAGCAAAACAGAGCTCTCCTTTGTTTTTAGTTAGTTTTAGCTAGCTGAAACAAAAAAGTTCCCTAGACTGTGGTTTTTCTTTTTCTTAGACCTGTTCAAACCTGCTCTAGACTAAACACCCAAAAGAACACCAGCAGCTCCACCTGTAGCCCACCGGGCCGGGCTTGAGCCGCGACATTTCCAGCGCCAAAGAGACTAATAAGAAACTGAGTAAGCCAAGCTGCAACCCAAAGAAGAGACTTTTCTGAGTTTGCCATCTCTTTTTACAGCAACAAAAAGTTTTATTGTTTAATATTGTTTGAGTTTTATTGTTCAATAAACAGGGTTTTTTTCCACTTTTCTCAAAAAAGATATTTTGTCCCCAACCGATTAAAAAAAAAAGCCAATTGAATCTGCTTTTCTAGAGAAGCCCCTTTGAAAGTTATCTCCCAAATTTACCCTGAACCAAGACAAATACAAATGACTATAACCAGATCATTTAAGAAAAGAATAAAAATCAGAATTCTGTTCAGCATAACACTGAAAAATACAGTTTTTAAAAGTGCTAAAATTAGGATGAGTGAGATTCAGTAACAATGTTGACTTAATTCTTACATTGACATAGAAGTTAGAAAAACCATAATGGGGCACACCTAACTGGAAAAGCATTGTGCTTCACCACACTCCTAAAGCAGATAATACTTGCAAGAAAAACTGGAACTGCCTGTTACAAATCTCAGTTCCCAGTATAGAAATGATGCAGTTGTTTCAACAGATTTTTGTAGTGGAAATGGCTTTGGACACAAATAAGAAATTCCAGCTTTACAGTCTTGCATTAATATTTATGTGAATTAAGAATAACTTAGATTATAATTCCTTAACTGCTTTTCATGATTATCTTAACATGAATAAGAATGTCCTGTCGCATACATTCAAATAACTACTCTTGTAATTTTCTGCTTAGAAAAGAACATAAATACCCGTCTTGAATCAGGCTTATCATACCATTCATATAAACATTCAGTGAAAAAGTTGACACACTTACATTTTTCCTTACTGCTGTTACTGTTATGTAAAAAATCCCCATCAGAACGCATCGCAGGGAAATCATCTTCATCATCTTCTACCACTAAATGTGAGAAAGTGTGTGTTATGGGAGTGAGAAAGCTTTCCCAACTCTTTAGTGTGCAAAAAAGAATTAAGAGCATCTTCATGGCTAAGCAGCATTTAAGATTTTTTCCTATAACAGTCATGACACACACACTCCCTTCTTTTTTTTTTTTTTTTTTTTGACCACTATCAACATTACCTTCAGAAACCATCAGGAGACTAACATTTGCTCAGTGTCGAAATTTAGCACTTGATTTGATAGCAAGAAGAACATTATCTTGGTGTTACAACTGGATAAGCAAAGAGCCACAATTGAGCAACTATCTACTCTTTTACACTAGAAAGTTCTCAAATAAGTGGAATGGTACTTATCTATTGCTTTCTCACTATCAAAAGTTTCAGGCTACCAGAACAAACATGGGAATGAACATTAATGCCTCAGAAGAGTGCATGAATATGACAAGCTGTGCTCTGGGAAGAACAATTCAGAGAAATGTAGACATGCACACACCTGAGTCTACTAGGACTTCCAGTGTGCACTCAGTGCTCTAGCTACAGCCAATACATCTCAGGAGCATTCATTATGGCAGAACCTTTGCCTTTTTTAAAGAATATATTGTTCCTATGAAAACTAATAATCTATTGCTTTTCAAAATAAAAAGACTGGTTTTGGCTGGGATACAGTTCATTTTCTTCTCAGTAGCTGGTACAGAGCTGTGTTTTGGATTCAGTATGAGAATAATGTTGATAACACACTGATGTTTTGGTTGTTGCTAAGTAGTGCTTACCCAAAGCAAGGACTTTTCAGTGTCTCATGCTCTGCCAGTGAGGAGCTGCACAAAGGGCTGGGAGGGAGCATGGACAGGACAGGTCACTCAAACTGGCCAAAGGGATATTCCACACCATAGAATGTCATGCCCAGTATATAAACTGGGGGGAGTTACCTGGAAGAGGGGGCTGATCACAGCTTGTGAACAGGCTGGGCATCGGTCAGCAGGTAGTGAGCAACTGTATTGTGCATCACTTGTCTTTCTTGGGTTATATCTCCCTCTTTCCTTCTCCTTCTTATTACTATTATTATTATCTTTTACTTTGTTTCAAATAAACTGTTCTTATCTCAACCCATGAGTTCTATTTTCTTTCCTGATTCTCCCCATCCCACTGGGAGAGAAGGGGAAGTGAGCAAGCAGATGCATGGTACTTGGTTGCCAGCTAGGGTTAAACCATGACAGAGACACAGCAATAAACAAACTTGAATTCATGTTATGGGGTAAACAATTATTGTTATATAACATCAAATGCTTAAAAGATCATTTATACAACTGACAGCTAGAGGTCAATATTTAAATTAAGCATATTTTTATGGGAATCCAACTTCTGAAGTGAAAATAGCAGTGTATGCAGAAATATCTACAATTGATCTCATTACTAAAGACTGAATTTAATATACATACTTAATTTATATGGTATCAAATGCTATAGTAACTATTTCAAGGGCTATTACTGTGTAAAAAGTTAAATTCTGTGGAGATAACAGTTCTCAGTTACGGTTTTACCTTTATCCCTCTGGAGTTCATCTTTGGAAACTGCATCCGCACAAGCATCAAAGTATTTCTGTAAAGTATCAACTTGTCTGCACAAGATGTCTCTAAAGGTTTCCATTTCTGCAAGCTTCTCACGTAAACTATGGCCCTTCTGAAAATACAAGCAAAAAAAGGCTCAAATGCTTCTACAGGGTCAGCAATAGTTCAATGCAAAAAAAAAAAAAAAAGATTTCTGTAATTATGAAGAACGAATTCTTTAAGCACATCAAAGAAATTTCAGATATCAGCAGCTATGAAATACTGGTAATGTTAGAAGATCATAAGAAACTATATAAAAGTGTTTCTTACTCATTTTGTCCACTGGTCTCAATTTTTCATCTTGATTTCATCTGCTACTTTAGAGCATTCAATAAAAGTTTATTAAAAACACAATCTTACATACTATGAGATTTACATCTATTTACTGGAAAACAGTCAGTTCTAGTTTAAGATCTTTATTCTAGCCTTTACTCCCCCTTTTCTTGTGCTGCTCCTCTTCTGCCCCAACCAATTTCAAATGTTAAATATTTATACACATGAAACCAAGAAAGCTGTAATTTGTCAAGTCACAGAATCAGCATTTCCTTTCATCTAGAAGCCCTGGTATTCTCAGAAGTACACTAAGAAAGACTAATGAATCCTCCCACAGGTTTGATTTCCTTGCCATTTAAAAATGACACCATAACTCTAGAGGGATAACTGCATAGAGGCATGAAAAAGTTTCCTGTATGATCTGTTCAGCATCACATGCTGAATTACTAACACTTATAGTAAAGATTTGTTTGGGGTTTTTTTCCTATAATTGTGTGAACAAGTCTTCACATAGCTTATTTACTTTCCAGTTTTGTGTGTTATTTAAACACCAGTACTAAAAAAGTGTTATTCACTAACCTTGAATGAAGAGGTGGATGTTGCAGAGTATCCACTTGCTCCAGAAACAAGAGACACCATGGAGCCATGGCGTCGTAAACTTGACTCTGATGCATAGCCAGATTCAGTCTAAAAACCAAACCACACACAAAAGTAGAGCATTGAGGCTTTTAATAAAAAACTAGTGAAAGCAAGTTTAATATCTCCTCTAAACTAGCCCATTTGTTTCTTGTCAGGAAGCAGCAAGGGCTTAATAACTTGGGTTGTGTCTGCAAGTTTAAGATGTTGATGTAGTAACTGTAAAGTTACTATGAATCATTTTTTTGGGTTGTTATCATGTTGATCTGGAAAAAAAGTAGTTATCTGCAATTTATTGTGTACCCCTAAAACAGTAACTAATTAAATATTGAAAAAAAAAAAAAGAAAAGCATCTATTGATTAAAATAGCATGAAAAAGATAAGAAAATATTAAGTTTGACAAATGTCCTCACAAATAAAATAGAAGATAGTGAGGAACTGTAAGAAGAATATTTTCCTAAAGGTTAACATAAAATGGCCCACACATGACAAAGGAGAAGAAAACCCCTGAAAGAGAATGTAAGACAGTGTTGGAAAATCTCATTCCCTAACTACTGTGCCAGTCTTTATAGTATTCATTTCTATGAACTTTCTTCATCCCAGGAGGACCCTGAGAACTACTGACTTGTTAGCCTCACCTCTGTGCCTGGGAAGATCATGGAAGAGATCCTCCTGGAAGCTATTCTAAGGCACATGGAGGACAGGGAAGTGATTTGGGACAGCCAGCATGGCTTCACCAAGGGCAAGTCCTGCCTGACCAATCTAGTGGCCTTCTATGATGGAGTGACTGCATCAATGGACAAGGGAAGAGCTACAGATGCCATCTATCTGGACTTCTGTAAAGCCTATGACATGGTTCCCAACAATATCTTTCTCTCCAAATTGGAGAGACAAGTATTTGATGGGTGCACTGTTTGGTGGATAAGGAATTGGTTAGATGGTCACATCCAGAAGGTAGTGGTCAATGGCTCAGAGTCCCAATGGACATCAGTGCCATGTGGTGCCCCTGAGGGGTCTGAACTGGGACCAGTGTTATTTAATATCTTCATTAATGACATAGATGAAGGGATTGAGTGTACCCTCAGCAACTTTGCAGAGGACACCAAGCTGAGTAGTGTGGTTGAAACACCTGAAGGATGAGATGTCATCCAGAGGGTCCCGGACAAGCTCAAAAAGTAGACCCATGGGAATCTCATGAGACTTCCTTCTATGATGGAGTGACTGCATCAATGGACAAGGGAAGAGCTACAGATGCCATCTATCTGGACTTCTGTAAAGCCTATGACATGGTTCCCAACAATATCTTTCTCTCCAAATTGGAGAGACAAGGATTTGATGGGTGCACTGTTTGGTGGATAAGGAATTGGTTAGATGGTCACATCCAGAAGGTAGTGGTCAATGGCTCAGAGTCCCAATGGACATCAGTGCCATGTGGTGCCCCTGAGGGGTCTGAACTGGGACCAGTGTTATTTAATATCTTCATTAATGACATAGATGAAGGGATTGAGTGTACCCTCAGCAACTTTGCAGAGGACACCAAGCTGAGTAGTGTGGTTGAAACACCTGAAGGATGAGATGTCATCCAGAGGGTCCCGGACAAGCTCAAAAAGTAGACCCATGGGAATCTCATGAGACTTAAGGCCAAGTGCAAGGTGCTGCACCTGGGCTGCTTGGTTGCACTGGGCAACCTCTGGTATCAATACAGGCTGGAGGATGAATGGATCGAGAACAGTTCTGCCAAGGACTTGGGGGATACCAGGGAATGAGAGGCTGGACATGTCCCAGTCATGTGCACTTGTGGCCTAGAAAGTCAATTGTATCCTGCGCTGCTTCAAAATCAGAAGGTCGAGGGTGGTGTTTCTGCCCCTCTACTCCGCTCTGGTGATACCCCACCTGGAATACTGCATCCTGCTCTGGGGTCCCCAGCACACTGACCTGTTGGAGCAAGTCCAGTGGAGGACCATGAAGATGATTAGAGGGATGGAACACCCCTCCTATTAGGAAAGGCTAAGAGAGTTGGGGTTATTCAGCCTGGAGAAGGCTCCAGGATGAGTTTACTGTGGCCTTTCAGTACCTGAATAGGATCTAAAAAATGGCTGGAGAGGGACTTTTTACAAGGGTATGTACTGATACAACATGGGGGAATGGCTTTAAACTGAAAGAGGGAAGGTTTAGATTAGATATTAGGAAGAAATTCTTTACTGTGAGGATGGTGAGGCACTGAAACAGATTATCCAGAGAAGCTGTGGCTGCCCCATCCTGGAAGTGTTCAAGGCCAGGTTGGATGGGGCTCTGAGCAACTTGGTCTAGTGAAAGGTATCCCTGCCCATTGCTGGAGGGATGGAATTAGATGATCCTTAAGGTCCCTTCCAACCCAAACCATTCTATGATTCTTAAGATATATAGTTAACATTGTATACTACATAGTCATGGTTAAGTCAGAATGATTAAAGGACTGTAGCTCATCGCAAGGAGAAGGACAGACCCCACACTGAAGAATAAAGGATACACCTGGACTATCACAATAGTGCCATCATCCTAGCCCCTCTAACACCTCTGTGAAACCCTCCCATTATCTGGCATCATAGACAAGTAACTGTAGAAAGACCCACTTCAGACACATCTCAATAATGAAAAAATCAGATGGAAAATGATGCCATAGAATTATAGTTGCTTTGCAAAACAATAATATGTGTGTGTTAATTAATGATTGGTCAAATTATGTTGTATATGAACATGAAAGGTAAAAGAACCATGTGTGAAATCACATTTGATGTACCCCATTTGAATGGGATACCTCATGACCATGAATAAAGAATTACTTGTAATTTTATACTACACATCCTCACCTCTCTGTCAACATGTGTCAGTTGCAAAATTTCTGTGACAAAAGAAACAGATGGTTCAGAGCAATATCTGAAATGCTGTTAATAAATTTGATCAAGTAGACAGAGAATACTGTAAAGGATCTTTGACAGAATAAGAAATACTGCAGCAGCAGAACAATTCATACAGGGCAGGGAGAAGGGGAGATATGTTCACATGATATGGAACAAGCAAGAAGCAACAATGGAATTCTAGGTGTTGGACTTTTGTAGAAAATTTGAAAATGGCATAGGCTTTGGGAAGTTGAGAAAGTGCTGATAAATTAAGATGCAAATGAACTTACAGAGTATTAAAAGAAAGGAGAAAGGACACAAAGCTGTAGTTAGTTATAACAGGAGAATTTATACAATACTGCAAATGTGCAGGACAAAACGTATATTTGGGTTACAAAGGAGCAGTGGCAGAGAAACACAGTTTTGGAAAAATTAAAGTATGATTTAAAAGAAAAATGTGACTTCCAGAATTAGCATAATTCCTGAATGAATGTGACTGAATGAGATTACCCAGCCAAAACAAGTAAAATGGAGCCAAGAGTCAGTTTCTATCTGGCCCATTTAAAGAATGAGGTATAAGACAACAAAGAATTGAGGAAGCAGAAGAAAGAGGAATAAGTATCAGAAGTAGAAGCAAAGTGGAAAAATGAAAATGATCAAAAAATGCAAGTATAGTTAGAAAATGGTATTCCAAACCTTGGGGGAAAATGGCTAAGTAATCATTAACTTAAAAGAAATAAAAAAGAGAGAGTGAGAGAGCAGAAAGGAGTGAAAAAGAAAAAAAAGAAAAAAGGAAAAAGGACACTCATAAGTTCAAAAGATAAGGCCCATCTTAAGTTAATTGCTTAATTTAGCAAAAAAAAAATAACTTATCAGAGATAGTAGAGTTTTTTATGACAGCTTATAGTGAAACAATATAAGGCAAGATGCATTTAGACATTTCTGCTATAAATAATGAATTTAAAGCTATTTTATACTGAGCAAGAGTGCTAGAAATATAGTTACATAAGTGTAGTGACAGAAGTGCTAAAAGGTCAAATTTTTAACAATTAGTACTATTTGTTTTAAACAATAGCTTTAAAATATCTGTTGGAATAAGCTTTTTATTAGAACATTTGCATTGGATACACAGGGCTCTTCTAGAATATTAGTTCAAGTGTTAAGCAGTATACCGAATTTTGGCAACATATTTGGTATACTGGACCACATTTTGAATTGCATTGCACTTGTGTTACAGTACAGAGATTATACGTTAATTCACCAGATTTGAATTTCAAATGTAACAAAACAAATAATGAAGCCTTGATTAGTTTTTTTGCAAATACTCAAGGTAAGGGCTTTTGGCTCTTTAGATGAATTTTAAGACTTTCAAAGGCTTGACAAGTGAAAACAGAGGAAGTAAGGGAATAAAAGGATTTTTAAAAGAAAAATTAAGAGTTTTAAGCATACAATACTATAATTTAATTTCAGAAGTGTTTAATTAGTATAAACCTCAAGAGAGCATCTTGTAAGAATTTCAAACCTCAAAGCATCATAAAACACTTCTGTTTAGGTTTCTTCTAAATGCAAATCTAAACCAAACTTCACTGTTTTCCTCGTAACTTCAATGTTTACTTAATCATACACTACAAATATTAAAATTACTTGGAATATGCTTTTACTACAGTCAGTTTGACAGTAGGGACTCATTCTGTTTTCTGTTTAATTGGATATGATTTAATGAATAGATCAGTTTTAAAATGTAGCCAAAATAGCTATTGCATTGAGGTCAAAGCATTTTAACTAAGGACAGCAAATGAGCAAATGTTTTCTGTTTTTCTCCTTTAAGTGGAAAAGACATATTTATGTAAAACTTGAATTTAAGCTTAAGAAGTGAAATTTCTGAATGTTCCTATTTGAAGATTTAATCAGTCACATCTTAATAGTACTACTCTAGTACTATTGTACAGTTTGTTGTCAGCTCACACATACTTTCCTGTTGTCTCTCTGCAGCATGGAGACAGAGTACTTTTAATTTTTTGCTTTTAGCTAGCTTCTTTTTGTTAGCTGAGGCAAGAAGTTTTTCCTGGACTGCATACAGCTTCTCCAGTGATTTCTGTGGCTTCTTCTGGAACTGTCCGAACACCAGAACATTGTCATGAGTCCCACGCCATGAGTCCCAGTGAGGAGGCTGCAGGGACTCCTCATCCCAGCTCCGGACCTCGGGTAAAAGCCAAGCCACAGCTAAGGAAAGAACTCTGAATCCACCAGCTTTCTCCGCAGTGAGGAAGTTTAAAATCTAACATTATTAATTTTCTTTTTCCCGTGCCCTGTGGGCACTTTGTGTGTTAAATAAACCATTTTTTTCACTTTCCTTGAAGAAATTCCTTTCATATCGGTGGGGGAGGGAGTGCTGAAACCTGCCTTTTTTAGAGGAGACGTTCATTTTAGGACGTTTCTTCCAGAACTCTCCTCAAACTGAGACACTTCCTTTCAGGTAGTTGTAGAGAGTGATAAGGTCTACCCTGAGCTTTGTTTTCTCCAGGCTAAACAACCCCAGCTCCCTCAGCTGCTCCTCATAGGACTTAACCTCTAGACCCTTCACCAACTTTGTTGCCCTTCTCTGAAATTGATCCAGCACTTCAATGTCTTGTAGTGAGGGGCCCAAAACTGGACACAGGATTTGAGTATGACCTTGCCAGTGCCTGGTACAGGGCACCAAGCTCTTCCCTGGTCCTACTGGCTACACTATTGCTGATACAGGCCAGGATCGCATTGGCTTTCTTAGCCACCCGGGCACATGTTGGCTCATATACAGCCAGGTCTTGACCAGCACCCCCAGATCCTTTTCTGGAAGCAGCTGTCCAGCCTCACTTCCCCCAGTTTGCAACGCTGCATGGAGTTATTGTGGCCTGTCAGAAACCAGGACATCCCTCTGGATGCCCTGGATGGCTCAAAGCCCTGGCGGGGGGGGGTAGACCTTGGCAGGCCAGAAAGAAAATGTTTTAGATAAGAAATAATAAACAACCTTGAGAACGACAGCCAAAGACTTCTGATTTCTTCTCGGACAGTTCGGTTGGGGAAAAAAGACTTTTAACACACCTCGGGATCATCTCAACCAGAGAGAAAACCCCGAGAGTGGCCTAAGTGCAGGACCAGGCACTTTGCCTTGTTGAACCTCATACAGCTGGCATCAGCTCATCAATCCAGCCTGGCCAGATCCCTCTGCAGAGCCTTCCTACCCAGGGCCCAAGGAGGCAGCAGACTTCCTTGTGAGACAGGTCCGATTGGCATACAGGGGGCTCTGTCTCCCTCAGAAGGGAATCACTTGCTACAATTACCCTTCTTTCTTTTTTAACACCTAAAGTTGCAATCCATCTGGTTGACTGACTTGTTCTGGGTAACCCTTCAGATAGACCTTTGTTTCCATTATCATTTGCCTGACATTTTAATTTGTACAGTTTTTTTTCACTTTCTCCAGGCCCACATTGGGTGCCAATATATTTGTCCCAGTTTGAGACAAATTTAGGAGGAAACATCCCAAAGGGGTGTCTCCTCTTGAAAAAAGCAGATTCCAGCAGATTCCCCTCCCCTGTTATGTGGGGTCGTTGGTCGGAGACATGGATGACATAAACTCTCAGAGATCTAGGTGACAACAGTGTGTTTTATTGTTTGGACCCGCCTTATGTAGGGGGCTTGAATTGCCTGGGCTTAGACAGCTGATTGGTTGGGATCTCTCTCCACCCAGATCTCTGCCCAGTGGTGTGCTTACATCTAAGATTGAACAGGGTTGGCTGAGGGTCCCCTGTATAGGTTTGAATCCAACTTATCCAGGCACTTGTTACTGTGACATTCCTCCACCAGCTCAGAAAAGGTCCCCGTGGAGAAAGTGAAAACAACAAACTGTTTATTTAATAAGCAGAGTACTCACAAGCATGAAAAAAAATTAATAATGTTAAATAATAAAACCTCTCGTTGTAAGAAAAACTGGTAAATTCAGAGAGTCTTTTCTGTGGGTGTGGCTCAGCTTTCTCTCTCCGGAGCTGGGATGCAGCATCCTGGGCACCTCTGGGCCACAGTGTGGGCTCCTGATGTTGGTCTGAGTTTTCGGACTGGAGCAGAGATGAACAGCTCCAGAGGAAAAAGCCACAGTCCTGGGAAATCTTTTGCCTCAGCTCACAGATGAGAAACTAGCTGAAAAAGCACAGCTGTCCTCCCTCTGTCTGCACTGCAGACA
Source organism: Pyrgilauda ruficollis (assembly GCF_017590135.1). Lineage (NCBI taxonomy): Eukaryota > Metazoa > Chordata > Aves > Passeriformes > Passeridae > Pyrgilauda > Pyrgilauda ruficollis. Next base: position 57,674 of record NW_024524412.1, read on the forward strand.
ACACAGGAAACTGCAGCTGCAGTAAACCTGGAGGAGGATATGCGAAGAAAAAAAAACTGCGCCGAAAGAATTCCACTGCTCCCCCCCTTCGATCTTAAAGGCACAGAACTTATACCTGGACAAAAAAGCAGACTATAGGGGATACCGGACCATACAGTCACCCCAGGACACCTACACAGAAAGCATTTAGGCAGTTTTAACTATGTGCAACCAAGGCGCAAATACAGCAGACTAAACAGCACATAACACAAATCCGAAGTGTGTGCACTTATAGATCATATTCACAAAACTGTCTCAGATAATTATGGTTTAGCAGCCAAGGGAAAAAAAATAAAAACTCCATCAAGAATACTTGTCAGAAGAACCAGAAAAAAAAGTATTGCTTTATAACTGATGCCAGAGACAAGTCATCCCACTCTCAACAGACACATGCAAGCAGATTAATACAAACAATGAAAACATACATCATGCAAAGCCCCACTGTTCTACTACCATAAAGAGCAGGTTACTGCTACATTTGTCTCATAAAGCAGATTGTAATTTATTTTTCACTGCAGAAATAATTACATTGACAAGAGGAATGTTGACACATGCTTCTGTTTACATAATTTTTCATTTCGCATATAAAAGTTGGAAAAGCAGGTAGAGTGCACATGATAGAAGCCAGCAGTCTCTTCTTGAAAACAAAATAATTTGCAAAAGTTGTATCAATTCATAGCATCCAGCACTAATGTTATATTACCATTTTGAGTATATAGATGCAGTTCTTTAAATTCCATGCATACATCATAGCTTCAAAGCTACGGACAAAGCTGGCATTTGTTAATACATTGAAACACCTTCAGCTTTCTAAGGTGATGCATGAAATCCATTAGTCCTTTCAAAATTATTTTCATTATGACAGACAAGATCAGCCTTCTAAGAATATGGAGTCAGAGTCATCTCTTCCCTCGTCTTGGGACTCTTGCAAACACTAAGAGGAAAGGGCCACATGATCCAAAGCTTCATGTGATTCTTTACTTGAGCAGGTGCTGATATCAGCAACAAGGCAGTGCATCAGAAAAACTGCTTTCAATAAAATAGGTAAGTATTCAGAGAATCATATTGCAGACCTCCATTATGGCTCACACTGATCCACCAGTTAAGGATTTCCTAAAGTGGGTAAATAATACTCTGGAGTAAAGCAAAGACTCACTGAAAAGCTCTCTAGCACTAAAAAAATAGGCACAAGTGAAAAATATCAGTAAGAGCTGAATTCCCTCATAAAAAAAAAAAAAAAAAAAAGCTCATATTTTTCTGCCATATTTTTAAGGCATTAATTTGATTATGTCTCAATAAAGTGCCTGTCAAGCACTTCCATGTATGTTTGTCCACCAAAACAGATATTTTCTGTCAGCATTATAAAATATTTATTATTTTACATAACACAAGCAGCAGGCAGCACCTTCAAGACACAGACTTTAGGATACAGTGACTCTAATCATGTTTTCTGCTGTATTTGTGAAAAATCTTACTAAAACATCTATAAGATCAAACCACAATGTTATAAAAACAATAATGTAAAAAAAAGTAGCAACACAAAAAGAGGTGGAAGGTACTATGAAAGACTTGGTGGATACAAAGCAAAAAAGCTCTATCAAACACCAGTGTTCCAAGAGCAATTTTTAGACTTGCTGCAGAAGTTTCAAGAATGAAGATGAGCCACAGAAGGGCTACCTAGGGATTGCTGTAGACAGAAAAACAGAAACTACAGGTAGGGCAGTCCAGGATGCATTTCTGTGGATTGAAGTTAATTTTATCTTTAACATGCATCAGTAGGTTTTATTTTGTCTTTAACATACATCTGTAGGTTTTATTTTTTCAATTGTTCTAAAGGGTCTGACAATAGATGGTTTCAAAAGCAAGGCAATTATCAGGAAGGTAGAGAGAGAAATTTCACAATCCAGGTTACAACAGATGGATGATGATTTCCCTGCCTATAGCCCTCTCAAACACAGTGCAGGAGACTACTTAGAGAGAGCCAAAAAGCTTCTAACCTGACCTTTCTTTGCAACTGCAAGAATAGGTAAAGAAATGTAAACATATTTTTCCTGCAGCAGTGATAAATGTTGCAACTCCACAGTAAATAAACATACTACATGCACAGGAGGAAAAAAAATAGGAATTCTGCAATGAAAAACAAGACAACTGAAAAATAAAAGTTATAATGATACAGCACTAAAATTATCATAACTGCTCTACTCACTCATTCAATCTAAGTAACATCTTTTGGGTGTTTAGTTCTCAAATACCATACATTTTTCCTAAGCTACTGTGTGTTGCCTGCAGACAATAAGCACCTTTAATAGCTGCATGAGCTAGAGTGGTACACAGATTAATAAGCCCTGGAACCACATACTGCTTTCTAAAGAAAGGAAAAGGGCCAAGAAGTAGTACAAATAAGACAAAATACTGCAGAGAGGAAGAGAAGAGAAGAGAAGAGAAGAGAAGAGAAGAGAAGAGAAGAGAAGAGAAGAGAAGAGAAGAGAAGAGAGAAGAGAAGGCAGATTGACAAAGAGGCAACCAAAGGCAAATGACTGGCCTTTGAGACTCTTTATCCACATAGTTCACACTTAGGTTTAATTACATGGATGTATACTGGTTTTTCCATGAATTCCCTTTAACTGTTAATGTGCACAGGAAAACTATTCACCAAATATTATTTGGTGTCTTTAAATCTTAAAGATTCCATACAAGCTGAATAGAAAGGGTCAAGCACTCCCTTGAGAGGAAGGAGAATGAAGAAGAGCTAGGACATTGAGCAAAATGACACTCAAGCCAACAGAGAAAGTTCTGCTTCTCAGGCTCGGGAACTGCTGTGGGAAAGTGTGATTTACAGAATAAAACTCTTTCCTGAGAAAAGGTGCCAAAACCCAATCTGACAATAACAACTTTGCTCTATATGCTGACTTAATAATAAATCTAAAAGAAGCTTGTACAACTGGGCAGCCAGGCTATAGCAAGACTGGAAGAGGGCTGTTTCTCCCTCTTGTGAATCTAGGCTGTCAGGAGGGGGACAAGCAAGATCTACACAAGAACCAGAAATCTCCATTCTGCTGTTAGACACTATCAGGAAAAGCACTGATGTTTTGGCCTCAGCTACCAATGTACTAAAGTTCACCTGCTGCACTTAAACATTATCTTGTCACTGCCACATACAGAAATGGGGTGGGTATAGTAAAAGCAGGGCAACCCCGACAAAGGGAGAAATTATGCATCTGACTCCATGATATCAGAAGGCTAATTAATTACTTTATTATACTATATTACACTACATTACACTACATCTAAACTGAATCTGCACAAGCACTCAACTGCCCAGAATCTTGTGACTGTCAGCTGACAGTCCCCCCCCAGACCCAGACTCAGACCCCCAGACAGACAGACAGACAGACACACACACACACACACCAGAATCCAATTACCAATTCCCTTCAGGTAAACAATCTTCCACAATGCATTCCACTTGTGAACAACAAGAGGCGCAGCAATTGAGATAATTGTTTTTTTCTTTCTCTGAGGTTCCTTGCTGCGATTCCCAGAAATATCCTTGGGAAGTTGTGCCTTGCTTTTCTCTGTGAAGAGAAATGCAGCCACAGGGTGGGTTTTTTTTTCCCTCTCTACTCAATACTCAGATATTCATCTAGCCATGAGAATAGAAATCCATTAAATGCTCAGCATATTCCAGAGTATGCAATAGGTAGCAAGCACTGAAGCATAAAGTCAGAATTGTCAAAGACCAAAAAGTCCATATTATATCTGACAGGATATAAAAAAACCTGATCTTACACCCTAAGAAAAATTATTAGAACACATAATTCAGTTTAGACTGCATTTTCACAAGAATAATTTAGGGGAAAAAGGGGACAGAAAAGAGCTTTGCTTTCAACAGTGCTTGTTTGCATCTCACACCTCATTAAATCTAATGCATTTTTCTTAGCTTTCAAGACATATTCCCAATTCTTCCTACTTCCTTCCTGCTGTAGTCCTTGTTTTTATCAGGTCTCAACACCCACTTCCCTTAAAACTCCCCAAACACCAAAGAAGACTCACTGCACCAATTAGAGTTGAACAAAAAAGGTTATATGAAATAAGGGAATCGCCAGGACATAGAATCCTTAAGGTTGGAAAAGACCTCTAAGACCATCAAGTCCAACTGTTAACCTAACACTACCATCCATCTTCATCACTAAACCATGTCCCCAAGTGCCACATCCACACATTTTTTGAACACTTCCAGGGATGGTAATTCCACCACTTCCCCGGGCAGCCTGTTCAAATGCCTGACCATCCTTTCAGTGAAGAAAATTTTCCTAATATCCAATCTAAACATCCCCTGGTGCATCTTGAGGCCCTTTCCTCTTGTGCTGTCACTTGTTATCTGGAAGAAGAGACTGACCCTACCCCTTGCAAAAATGTCCTTTTATGTAGTTGCAGAGACTGATAAGGTCTCCCCTCAGCATCCTTATCTCCAGACTGTACAATTCCAGTTCCCTCAGATGTTTATCATAAGACTTGTTCGCTCTTAAGACTGGTTCTCTTGTCCTTTCACCAGCTTCATTGCCCTTCTCTGGACTCACTCCAACACCTCAATGTTCTTATTGTCATGAGGGACCCAGAACTGAACACAGCATTTGAGGTGTGGCCTCACCAGTGCTGAGTACAGGGAGACAATCACTTCCCTGGTCCCACTCACCACACTATTGCTGATACAGGCCAAGATGTCATTGGCCTTCTTGGCCAACTGGGCACACGCTGGCTCATGTTAACCTGACTGTCAACCAACACCCCAAGGTCCTTTCCCACCAGTCAGCCTTCTGGACATTTTTCCCCAAGTCTGTGGCATTACAGGGGGTTGTTGTGACCTGAGTGCAGGACCCAGCAATTCACCTTGTTGAATCAGAAAATTTGCCTTGGCCCATCAATATAGCCTGTTCTGATCCCTCTGTAGACCCTTCCTACCCTTCAGCAGATCAACATTCCCACTACACTTGGTGTTACTGCAAACTTACTGAGGGTTCACTTGATCCCCTCATCTAGATAATCGTTCAATATATTAAACAGAACTGGCACTAGTACTGAACCTTAGGGAACATGCATCTTTTTTGTCATGTTCCTGATATAACCTCAAATTCCTAAAGTTGGCCAGGGTTGAGGTTTCATAAAAACAGTCCTTTCTATTTGTGTCAAAATGATGTTTGTTTAGAAATGAAGCTCAGTCTGGTCAAATATATAAAACACAATGGATGTGCCAACATTTAAAAAAGTTAAATGAAAGCATAAATCGGTTTACAAAGACTAGACCTACCTGATTCTATAATTCTCATATTAGTCTGTAGGTCAAGAACAAGTCTAACCTGATAAAAACAAAATGCTAAATAGAAAAATTATCTTAAGTATTTAGACATAACACCTAGTCTCAGATACAGAAAGGAAAAAGATATGCATATAGTGCAGCTCTCCCCTCAAAAGGCTCAAAGCACCTTTGACAGCATTAAGGTTTGCTGTAACATATGTAGTCAATAGAAACTGCCAATTCACTGGCTTTGCCCTGAAGTCTTCTTTCAGGAAATATACAATGTCCAGTAATAAGTGCACTTAGAAAAATTAGTAACATTAAATGATGAGCAATATCATATGTTTTAAGAGTTCTTAAAATACAAAAGACATATCAGTGCAAGTATTACATATCAGCTGAGCAGCCCCATCTATACTTGCTTACTCAAACCAGCAATTTTAAGGTAATACAAGTTATTTCAGATTACCAGGGGGAAGAAAGATGAACAACTCTTTCCCTAGTCCCCTCCTCCCAAACACCAATATGTTCTAATGCTCATGTTCATAACAATAAATATCTCTGACATTTAAATATTAAACCTTTCTTCCTCCTCTCCCATTTAAAACATATGTTCAAGACACCAGATTTTGATTACTCTGCAGTAAGTCCATTCACCTAGATGACACTAAAGAGACAGCAAAAGCATACTTTCATGCTTTGTTTTCAGAAAGAAAAAAAAAATTGTATTCTTTTACAATAGAAATTATATTAGGATGATACCCTCAAAGCTTCCAATAAAGGCAAGCAGACGTTGAATTAAATATGCAAGAGATGTCCCAAGTCTTATTGTTCTCTTTTTGAAAGAATTCCCCTTTTCAAAGTCTCCCATAGCTCTTTAGAGTCATGTTAGCTCTTGCAGTTATTCTCTTTTTTGGGAGGGACATGGGGAGGGGTGTGACAAAAGAACAAAAAAGCCAGGAAGGACTTTGAACATTACCTGTGTTGAATGTTACTGACTATATATCATGGCTGGGCAGCACATACGCCTTTGGCTAGGGTGTAACTCTGTTCTGTTAAAATCAACTCAATGAGTTTCACTCTAATGAAAGCTCACTGAAGCAAACCCACCCCTTACCAAGTCTTTTAGAAAGGGGGGGGGGGAAAAAGAGACTTGATTTGGTAGATGAGGCAGAGTATCTGAGATTTTTCTATTAAACTGTTAATGCACAGTTCTGTTCGAGCTGATGAGTAATACTTCCAAGTAAGCAGAATGCAGATCTATTTGGTAACTGTCAGTTTTTACCATTTAACCACTCACTACCTCCACATTGCAGCTCTGTACTTTCTGTTCTTGATACAAAGAGCAGCACTTACCCTGATTTGAAGAGGCATTTACCACTAAACTCAAGCTTAGCACAGATGTCTCAACAAAAAATACTGTTTTCAGGAAGACTGTGCAAAAATGTGCTGCCACTGCCACAGAGAGCTTGATTTCTAGAGCTAATGTGAAAGAAAAATATATCGTATTTAGCCAAGAAATTCAGTAATTTTGAATTTTGTAAGGAACAGTATTGAGATTAGTTAAGAAATCTATGTTTTTGCAACTTTGTTATTTTAGTTTCTGTAATTCTGCTATTTTAGCTGCTTTTAGTTTTAATCAGTGGTTAACTTTGTTTTAATAAATTAAGACATTATGGGAAAGAACAGGGAGTAACCCAGGCTTAGACTGATAAATGTACTGCACCTGTACTACGGGAGATTGCTACACCCCAGAAGCTTCAATCAAAAGGTATTGTTTTAACTAGAGGAGCCTCAGAGTTATTTTATAACTAGAGACAGATTAGATGTTGAAGTAAACAATTAGAACAATAAAGTAATAAATGGGACACCATAAGAAGGAAAGGTGCATGCCTGAGGCTTGAAAGGTCATCTGGAAGGCAGCATGACTAAAGGTGATGAAGAAAAAGGAGACACATCCTCACACCCCTCCTCAAAAATTACCAGAAAAGGACGCTAGATGGCAGTATTGCTTCACAGAAGAACAGCAAGCAGAAACGTGATAGACCTGTATCTGATGAAATAGTAGAATGAGGGGGTAAAAGTTGTAGTGTATATAAACCCTTGGAAGTCTTTGCTTCGTTGGACATTCTTGGCAAATAAATGATCGTTTGTCTCTGATTTCTGGCCAGAATCGTTATTAGGGATGTTAATTCAACAACTCCTAAGTTGTTGAATTTTAAGCTTTTTGGCTTAGCCCTTTGTTTCATCATGTGTCATTCTGTCAGTTACAAGCACCGACATTCCCTTTATTTCTATGAAATAAAAGTATCAAAATGATCTACCACAGTTGTTGTTACAAAGTGAATTAATAACACCTTTAAGTTTACTACCAGAATCACACTTGATTATAGAAATGAAACCCATTATCTACTGCATGGCCAAATGTGTGTTGAGTCTGGTATCTTAGTTCCAGTCCCCTCAAGACTTAGCATTAGACTTGGTACCAAGTTTACTTCAACCATATACATTGCCTTTCATTAAATAGCATTACAAATACATTGATTGACATACTCTTAACAGTTTAGCAGTAGTGTCACAAGCTTTTCATGCTATATGATACTGAGTTAGTGCTTTTCAAAGTGTTTTTTGTTGTTGGGGGGGTGTTGTGGTTTTTTTTCAGTTGTATGTGGTTTTGTTTGTGTTGTTTTTGTGTATGTCCCCGTGGTACTGCGCCCACAAAGCAATGCTCTGCTTATTTGCATTTTGGCATGTAATTTTCAGGCATTCTTTAGACATTTCAGAACAGCCCAGGTTACCAATCTGGCTATATGGTGATCAAAAAGTTACTTTAAATACATTTGAAGCTTCAGTCAATTAATATATTTAGCTAATTCAAGGGAAAGATAGCAATAAAGTATCTTAAGTTCACTACCATTTGGGGAGAGGGGTTTAAAATGATAGTTTAAGACCTCTACTGAGATTATAAAGACTATCTGTTAATGCTCTCACTAGATGAAGGAGACTCCAGCTTTCATGGACACAAAAATTTAAAATTATCTTAAGTCCACATATGTATACCACTTCAGACTCAGATAAGCAGCTCCCAACAGAATAAGAGGAAAGCTCAGCTAATAACCAAGTTAGCACTAAATGATCTAGCCTTTCCTCAGCCAGCTGGTCTCCATTCTGACCATTCTTTAGAAAGAAATAGATCAATGAGCACAATCACTAAATAAACTGAACCAAACCCAGGCAGCACAAAGAATTATTTATGGAAAGAAACCAAAATCCAAGACAGCAGAGCTAGAAAGACGAAACTTAATGGAAGACCACCAAAGATTTAACACGTGTACATCAGGAAAAAATTATGTTTAAGGTTGATTTGGTTATAGAAAATATTGTACTGCATAAGTACAGGACAGATAACAATCTGCAGATAGTTCTAGACATGAATCAGATTTAGTGGCTTTCAAGCTGAATTAAAAAAAAAAAAATAGTGCTGCTGCAATACAGGGTAGTTTACAAGACCTAGAAAATAATGCCACATTCTATTCAAAATCTGGAAGATCCTCTGTAGGACTACAGAATCCAATTTTGGTGCTACTCAGGAACCCAGTTAGTAAGCTTCCCTGGGAAAATGTTTTTGAAGGTTCTGGGGTCCATCAGTGCTCGTCACTTTTTAAGAGCCATCTTTTAAGAGCACAGGAGCAGGAAATTCAAAAGTGTCATAAGTCAAGCAAGCAAGGCAAAAGGCCAGCTTGGCTGAGCAGGGATCTCATCCTAGAACTTAGGTGGAAAAGGAAAGTGTATGGACATTGAAAGCAAGGACAGGCGACATGGGAGGACTACAGAGATACTGCTCGCCACTGTAGGGAGAAAATTTGTGTGGACAAAGCACCATTAGGGTTCAAAATGGCCAACACTGTGAAGGACAGCAAAAAGGGCTTTTTAATATGTTAACAGCAAAAGGAGAATCAGAGATAACATTGGTCTGTGGCTTGATGAATTTAGTCACCTCACAAACAAGCACACAGACAAAGCAGAGACATTTACTGCTTTCTTCACCTCTCTTGTCAATACCAATGATGGCCTCTGGGACCCCCAGAGCCTTGAGCTGGAGCACCAAGGCTGTGAGAATGACAAACTCCCAGTCAATAGTGAAACTGTGCAGGATCTGCTGCTCCAGCTGGATCCCTGTAAGTCTATGGGCCCTGATGGGGTTCATACAAGAATGCTCAAAGATCTGGCTCATATAATTGCAAAACCTCTCTCAGTGATTTTCAAATGGTCTTGGGAATCTGGAGAGGTCCCAGTTGACTGGACGCTAGGTAACATTGTCCCAATTTTCAAGGACAAGAGAGATGGCCCTGGTAAGTATAGGCCTGTCAGTCTCACTTCAGTGCCTAGCAAAATTACGGAGAAGGTTATTCTGGCACTTATTGAAAAACACTTGAAAGACAATGCAGTCATTGGTTACAGCCATCATGAGTTCATGAGGGTAAAGTCCTGCTTAATTAATGTAATTTCCTTTTGTCCTGAGTTGATTCATAATGACATTGTATTCCATATCAATCTGCGACCTTAAAAATTGTTACTGTATCTTTAAGACCTGGCAGCTGGGGACCTTGGGGTGGGAGGGGGGGTGTTCCTATGTGTGGGCATTTTTTAAATTTTTCTGCAACACGTTTTCTGCAGCTTTTTTCACAGTATGGTATTTGCACCACTGGCTGCTTGGTCTTTGTTCAGGCAAAGGCTTTTCTTTTCTTTCCTTTTCATGTTTTTTTTTGGACTGGGCTTGGAGAAGCTGCAGTAGCGGTCTTTGAGCTGCCTTAAGGGAGAATTCCACATCTGCCTGTCCAGAGCCAGGGGCATTGTGTTGACAAAAGTGGGGCAGAGTGGCCCTGCTCCAGCCCGAGTCGCTGTCCAACCATGAAGAGCCAGGGAGAAGAAACGCTGAGTGGCTCCAGCCCAGGTGCTTCGCCTGCCATGCCTGGTCTCCTGTGCTTTGGGAGTGGGGAAGCTTCTTCAGCTGCTGCTGGAACTGCTTCATGAGACTCCTGCCTTCCTGAGAGGGATGTGATGCCTTCTTGTCCCTTTTGTCCTGCAAAGCCTGAGGTTGTCCCTGCTAGGCCCCGTATTGGGAATGGGTATTTCTAGCATTTTGGGTCTTTCTTTGTTCCAGTGGGGTTGTGGGATTTAGCAGTTTGATATCTAGCAGTTGTTTACTTTTTTTTTCCCTGCTTGTTGGCATTCTGTTTGTTAATAAGCGGTTATTTGTTCACTTTTATGTATATTAGTATTTGTCCCTGTCTTGGTTTGAGACAAATTGGGAGGAGATGTCCTGCAATGAACGTGTCCTCTAATAGAAGGCAAGTTTCAGCAACCCCTCCGCCACCCAGGTTTGGAAAGAATTTTCCTTGGAGGAAAGTGAAAAAGCTGTTTATTTCACAAGCAGGGTGCTCACAGGCATGAGAAAGAATGAATAATATTAAATAATAAAACCTCTCTCTGCAGAGAAGAGCTTGTAGATTCAGAGTACTTTTTGTAGGTGTGGTTCAGCTCTCTCTGGGATCCAGAGTTGGCCTCCAGTCCGGTGTGGGGGGGCCCTCTGGCGACGTTCTGGTGTTTCAGACCAGAGATAAGCTGAACAGCTCCAGAAGAAGAAGCCACAGTCCCAGGTAAAACTTCTTGCCTCAGCTAACTAAAAAACTAGCTAAAAAGCAAAGAAAAACTCCATCTCTCTCTCTGGAGAAAAAAAAGCCAAGAGAGCTGGAAAAGACAAGTGAGTTATCTGTGTTTTGAATACAGCCACTGAAAGAATTCCACCGCTTTCCCTCCTGTGCTTGTTTTATTATTGGAGCCACCACAGAAGTGAGTTTCTTTTGAAAGGAGCTGCTGACAGCTTCCTCTGTGCTTGATAAAACCAATCAGTGAGTCGTTTTGAATATTGACACTTTGTTAAACCACTAGAAAGCTGTACACACCTCTGTGAACACACATGTCAAAAATGAAAAATCCCGAGAATTCTCTTTCTCTTCTGTCCTGAGAGCAGGTAACAAGGCTGGGCCAGGCTGTCTGGCTCTGCCGTGGGGCCAGGCCCCATCAGCTGCCGGGCAGGGGGAGGGGAGGCCATAGGGCCAAGGCCAAGCGGGGCCACGGCTGCAGCTTCTAACATCTTGCCACTACTAAGCCCTGCCCCACCGCCAGCACAGGCCAAGCTGGGGTGCGCCGGGCCCTGGGAGCAGCACCAGGCTGGGCCGGCTCTGCCAAGATTCTGCTGCCATTGAGGTTCATCCACAACTGCTGGGCATGGGGAGGGGAAGCCATCGGCCTCCAGCATTCTGCTGCTGTGTTCTAGCCTGGCTACTGAGATCCTAGCCTCCCTCCCCCAGAGCAGCTGCTGAAGAAATTCTCTATCATAAACAGCTCCACCACCGCCTGGCAGAAATCACATGACCATCTGCAGGCCTGGGTGAGATATTAACTCTTTCAGTGCACTGATAAGACTTTCAGACCTTCAATCTTCCCTCCGGTGAGAGAAAAGGACAGAATGACAACAGGTAGAGGAACAACATGAAGACACCAAGGTCAATGAAGAAAGAGTCAAGTCCCAGATGGGAAGGATGAGGAGATGCTTTGATCTTGGGGCTGAAATCCTCTTGTAAAGCTGTGAAGAAGAATGTAATTGATACATCAGATTTTTTTTTCCTGTAACTCATGAAAGTATGGGGAAATGAAGTGTTCAAATTGTAGGTATGAGCAAAGCTAAAGCAAGCAGATGTTAGCTGTGATCCTATGAGAAGTTTAACAGAGAGAAGAGTGGTGAAGACTCTTTGCCCCAGGAAGAGAAGATCTTTGTTCTCAGAGATGAAGATTATCTCAGAGATAGATAAAGAGAACCTTTGCTCTTGAACAGCTCATCTTTAAAACAGTACCCCATAAGTTGACATGGCCCATAAACGCAACTGTGGGAAAAGCTGTGAAAAATAGACAGGACTTCATGATTGCAGATTTTCTGGGCGGCTGCTATTAGTGGAAATTAAAAGCCACAAGAGAACTGTTTTCTGGTGGAGGTCTCCATAAATTGACAAGAGGGACTCTTCTCCTTAAGTGAACTGAAGAAAGACTATTCTAGAAGTGATAAACTGACTGAATTGTTTCTCTATATTGTTAGTGGGGAAGAAAAGGTTGTAGGGGAGGAGAAGCGCTCTAAAGGTTTTATTCTGATTCTTATTATTCTTTCTTTTAGTTACTGTTAGTGAACTTTTCTTTATACCCTTTTCAAGTTTTCAGCCTACTTTGCCTTCCTCCTAATCCTATCTCACAGCAGGAAATGAGTAAGTATATTCTAGTGGGTGCACTGGTGTTTGGCCAGCTCTAGACCCACCACATTAATTGGTGCATTGGCCAGGAAAATCTCAAATTGGCGAACCAAAACCACTACACCCCCCCTTTGAACTTAAAGCTACAGGACTCATGTCTGGGCATAGAGCAGATGATAGGGGATACAGCATCATATAGTCACCCCAGGACAGTCCCTTATTGGTGGAAAGGGATTGTTGGAACCCTTAAAGAGAGACAACTCATTCCAGAGTGTTCTCCTCTAAATTGTCTCGAACCAAGACACCTTTTATGACAAGGTCACCTATCTAGTTGACCTAGGGAAGCCAGATGTGGGGTATTTTGGATTTTAGCAAAGCTTTTGATACCATTTTTCACTGTTTGCTTCTGGAAAAAATGTCCAGAGTAAACCTAGACAAGTCCATAATAGGTTGTGTGAGCAAATGGCTGATGGGTCAGGCTCAAAGAGTTATACTAAATGCGGTTATATCGGGCTGAAAGCTAGACACCAGCAGGGTTCCTCAGGGCTTAATTTTAGGGCCAGTGCTCTTAATTGTTTTTATAAATGATCTGGATGCAAGAACCTACTGAATGTTAGGTAAGTTTGCTAATGATACTAAATTAGGAGCTGTGGACTCTCTCAAGGGTAGAGGCATTACAGAGAGATCTAGACAGACTAGAGAGCTGTGCAATCATCAACCATATGAAATTTAACAAGAGCAAGAGCCAGATTCTCCATCTGGGATGTGGTAATCCTGGTTATACATACAAATTGGGAAACAAGAGGCAGCAGAGCAACCCCATAGAAAGAGATCTGTGGCTTTGGGTTAATGGCAAGTTGAACATGAGTCAACAGTGTGCCCTGGCAGCCAAAAGGGCCAATCAGGTCCTGGGGTACATAAGGCACAGCATCCCCAGATGGTCAAGAGAGGTGACTGTTCTGCTCTAGTGTGCATTGGCATGGCCTCACCTCTAGTACTGTGTGCAGTTTTAGGTGCCTCAATATAAGAAGGATATAAAGCTATTAGAGAGCATACAAAGGACAGGTATGAAAATGGTGAATGGTTGAGTGTGGTGGTTTTTCATGGCTTGATTTTTGGTGAGGAGGAAGGAAGCCAGCTGCGGGGGGGATTTTCTGTGAGGAACTGCTAAAAGCTTCTTCTGTGCCTGGCAAAACCAATTGCTGGCTGGCTCTGAGAATAGGCACACTGCTAAGCCAATTAGAAAAGCTGGTAAAGCCTCTATGATAACATATTTAAAAGAGGAAAAAAATGCAGGAAGCTTTTTTTCTTTCTCACCTCGGAGAGGTGGTAAGGGAGCCACCAAGCCCTTTCCTGGCAGGCCTGCTGGGCCCCTTCCTGGTGGGGCAGCGGGGGCCATGCCGCCACAGGGGGGGACCATCCCAGCGCTGTGAGCACCCATGCTGTCGAGACCATGCGGCCAAGGCCAGGAGCGGCCACCGCCATCCTGGTCCAGGAGCTGCCATGAAGCCGGGACTGCGCGGCCAAGGCAGCATGGTGAGACGGTGCCATGTTCAAATAGATTTAAGCAGAAACTGTAACAGAGTATAAAGTTAAATAATAACTTGGTCATAGCTGATAGGATAGAAATATAACCTAGAGTTACCTTAGATGATTATAATGCTAAAAAACACACCCCCAGGGAAATTCATATATGTAAATGATAATATTATGAACTGGACCAAGACCACCACATGCATATTAAGACTTTTGTTATATAAGCATGAGTGACCTGTTTCTGTATCGTTTCTTTGTTACCTTTTTGTAAAAAAGACTCTGCCTGTTTCCTAAAAGGTGTGCCAGCTCTGTTAGATGCCTGGCACACTTTTCTGCACAACTGTAATAAAATCTAATATCTCAACTCAGTGTGTTGATTGGCTCCTTCACACTGGGTAAAAGAACCCTGCTTTAGGGACAACACAGTCAAATACAGAGATAAAATTCTAAAGTAGTTCCATAGGTGCTTTCTTGGTTTCTAATTGTGAGTTCTGCAAGGCCAAAGACTGTAACCCTATACATTTCTAGGTGAAAATGCTTATATTATAACCCTTTAGTCATAGACTATTGACCAAATCTGAGACTAAGTGGACTGAGCCACACCTAGACTTTTCTGAGAAGTTTAGAAAGCAGGGGGATTTCACTTAAGCATGTGACTCAACAGGAGGGACCACAACCTGATGATACTATAATCCATTGCAATAAAGTTGTTATTTAAATACTGTATCAGTAATATTTAGATACTGTATTAGCAATAAATATGATCATAATAATCCACATAATCACTGTGTCTTCCTTCTTGAAACTTCTCTCAACTACTTTGTGATAACTTATGAGGAATACTTGAGGTCACTTAGTTTTTCAGCTTTCTGACATTGACTAGGGGTGGGGGGGTGGAAGGAAGGGAAGTGGGTTGGAGATAAAAAGACCACACACCCTGATGTTCATGTGGCAAACAGAGAGCATTTATTCCCAAGCCCTTCTTTATAAAATGCATTTGAAAAGCCTGGTCTGGATATTTTCATTGGTCTGATCTCTACACCCCTTCACGTTCTGGCCAGTGAAATGCCTGCAGCCTTGGGAGAGATGTAATTGGGCAAGGCCCCATCAGTCAACCCAGGGGCTGGTTAGTTTGCCTAGCAAAAACTACCTAGTATGTGGAAACATCTCACCCTTCTTGTCTTTATAAAATTTGTGATCTGTTCTCTGTCACTCATCTGCAAGGACCCTTTGCAAACAAGGTGACAGAAGACAGCATGGGTCTAATTTGCACTGGAGCTGCAGCATTCATGTCCAGGATCTGTTAGGGGAGAACTCAGGAAAACATGTCACAGGCATAATGCTTATAGGTTACAAGTTACAACTTATCTCTAAAAACAAGAAACCATTTAACCCTTAACCCACTTAACCCTTAGAGAAAAACTCAACTATTAGAGAAAACAATCTGTAAACAGGAAAACAGTTTGTAAACAGGAAAAATAATTTGTAAACAAATCAAGTCCTTATATGAACTGTCACTTCAAGAGTCCTCGATTTCCATGAGGTAGGTCCTTCTGATGTTTGTTGAGGGGACATCAGGATAAGCAGACGTATCCAGCGTGTTCCAGTGTCCATTGAAATGCATTTATCATAGGATTATTGTATTGTTATATGATCGATTAAAAGACATATTACCTAAGACTTAGAGAGGGGGTGTACTTTCCCCCTTTTTTCTTTGTATTAATAACTAAAAATAGGAACAAAACATGGACTTTGAATACTATGACTTAGGGCGTTACTGAGGGTGTTGCAGTGTGCTTTTATACTTTGTAATAGTTTTGATTTTGTATCCCCTTATTCTCCCCAAACTTCTTCCAGACAAGGATTTCTCATTTATCTCAAATGCAAAAGGGTTTAACTTATATTTTTCTTTACCAGCCAGGTTCATGGCTTGACCAGGGCCAATGAACTTGATCAGGAGAGGTATTTTATCTTTTTTAAAACAAGCTTGTGATAATATCTAGTGCAAAAAAGAAACTTTAACATGAACAACTTATGAATAATAAAAAAAATATAGGTGTCCTAGGGTGACATTATGATGCTTGTATCCCCAGTTGTCTGTTCTGTTTATGCTGAATATCATGTTCTGTGCCTTCAAGACTGGCTCTGAAAAGCAAAGTTTTGATTTGTTATCAGCCTGCTCACTCCCCCACAGTCGGCGGGACACAGTCGGCGCAGTACATAGTGCTGCTTTTGCTTTTTGCTCTTGCTTTCACTTTTGCTCTTGCTCCTGCTTTGCTCTTGCCCCTGCTTGTTTGTTAGTTTAGCTAGGCAGTCTGAATTTTCCCTGCACTGTTTTTCTTTCCCTTTCCTTGGAACCATTCGAACCTGCTCCGGACTGGGACCTGGGAAACACCAAGAGTTTGCACTTTGTGGCCTGCAGCAACTATTCCCAGCGCCAGAGGGACCGATAACAGAGCAACCGCTCCCAGGAGAGACTTTCTGAATTTTTCATCTTTTTCAGAGCAGTGAAAGTGTTGTCATCCAGTATTGTTCATTTTGTGTGCTGGGGAGTGCTTTGCCTGTTAAATAAACAGGTTCTTTCCACTTCTATCTGAGGAATCCTACCTGAACCAGTTGGGGGGAGAGGCCATGTGGGTTTGCTTTCTGGAGGGGCCCCCTTTGGAGGTTTTCTCCCAAATTTGCCCTAAACCAGGACAAAAGGTATTTAAATTTTCTAGTTAATATGGTAACAGTGCAAGTAATTTTTTTGTTAGAAGTTAGAAATTTGTTATTGATTTTAACAGGTGACTTTTAGGGTTTTTAAAATGATGACAGGTGGCAAATTATAAGTTAAAAAGAATTTTGCAACTGAAATTTGCCTATGATATTTCTAAATTAATGTTCTATTTATTCTTTAGTGGATCTAGAATGTTAGGACAAGGACATTCTTTGAATCTTCCAGGCCTGTCTAGAAACAACACAAGCAGCAATACTAGGAGCACCAAGAGAATACTTGTTAATATACATCCTAGGACTTGTTTAAGATGCAGTAGCCCATGCCTGAGACAGAAATGTAATACTTTCTTAATAACTTTAGCAGTATCAGCTATCAGAGGCTTATCAGTTTTGGTTTAAGCAAATGCAAACAATAATAAGTATTGTACTATGAATTCTAGGACATATTTCATAGACTGTTGTGTAAATTTGTAACCCTCGTGTGACACTCCTTCAATATTTTTACCCTTAGCACATGTTATTAGTTTATTAGAGTCTGTAGAATGCGAGAATCTTTCTATATCCCAATGTAGGGTGGTCATGAAGCTTTGTTTAGGTTTGAGCAGTAGAAACTTGGTCTTTGCTTGCTTTCTCACTGTCCATATTCAGGGAGGTGCTGGTTTCCTGCTGGACTTGGTGAGAGAGTGTCCCTCTCTTAGCTGCTGTGAAATGGCTGTGGTATGTGGCCAGCAACATCTTTTTGGGATGGCTTGATTGCTATTACTCGCATGGTACCACACCCCCGCACGTTTCTTTCCACTGCCTTTTGCTGGGTGGGCTCCCCACAGGGGCTTTTCCCACGCTCTGCTTCTGGGTTTGGTGTCTGCAGCTCTTCTCAGATCCGTCCTCGGAGGCAGGGTCAGCAGTGGGGCCACACCCCCTGATGCAGGCTGGATAGAGAGTGCGGGCAGCCCCGGTGAAGACGGTGGGGGGGGGGGGTAGTCCCAGAGACCACATAGTGTGTCCTCATGGCTGCGGGACCCCTGGCCATGCTGGGGGCAGCTGCCACATGGTCTGGTCCCCCAGAGCAGGGTGGCATGGTGTGCCCACCTGGATCGGCGATATGGTAGCCCGAGGCAGCTGAATAACGACTCAGCTCAGCACTGCAGTCTGGAGTAGCACATCTCGGAGCTGCTGGAGCTGCACAGCCTGCTGGGGCCACACAGCCTGCTGGGGCCGTGGCGGCCGCCATAGCTCCACTTGTCTGTATTGCACAATGCGCTCCGCTGCCTCCCTGGGCATTGTTGGCAGCTGTGGTATGGGCAGTCCAGGGATTGTCTCTGTTTACTGGCATTTCCCCACTCCCTGGGGCTGTGCCGTGTAACAGCCACAGAGCCTGCAAGGCCTCCCTGGCGGTCAGTTGCCTAAGATAAGAAATGCCTAGTCATGATGACTGGACCAAAGAAGCCCCTCTACCGCCTCCGGACCCTCATTATCTCTCTGTAAGACGATAGGTCATATTTGCCTTGACCCTTACCACTGGACTGTTTCCCAAAACCCCTATACCCTATATAAACCCCTACTTCTGCGCTGTTCAGCAGAAGAGCTGTCACTGTCACCTTTTGCAGAAGCTGCCAATAAAGACACCTCTGTGGAACCTTGTGGCATTCACATTCTCTGAAAAATCCCCAGGATTTTTCTCCTGGGAAGCTGAGAAGCCTCAGAAAAAGGAAAACAATTCTTATCTCATTTGCTTCTCCTGTGTTGTGCTCATGTGTGGAATGTGTTTGGAGATTGTTTACCCACAGGTGATTGTCTTATTGGTTTATGGTGTGAGTTGTTTTGACTCAATGGCCAATCAGGGCCAAGCTGTGTCGAGACTCTGGAGAGAGTCACAAGTTTTCATTATTATCTTTTTAGCATTCTATAAGTATCCTTTCTGTATTCTTTAGTATAGTTATAGTTTAGTATTCTTTAATATAATATAGCATAATAAAATAATAAATTAGCCTTCTGAGTACATGGAGTCAGATTCATCATTCCTTCCTTCGTTAGAGCACCCCGCAAATACAATAGAACCTCATACAGCCTTGTCCTCTCTCTCCCCGTGTCCGCTGAGGCACCTAGCAAGCAAAGAGCTGAAATCACTAAAGAGCTGGATTCACCAAAGAGCTGATCTCACTTAAGAGCTGAGCTGCTTGCTAAGATTGCCTGCGGCTGGGAGCCTGCCTGAGGGACCTGGACAGGTTGTGCTTAGCAGGACTTTGCTATCCGGACACCTACGGCAGTTGGGGTTGGACAGACCCCGAAAACCCCCAGCCATAATAGTGCTGTTCCCCACGGTTGCTCTGCAGCAGTCAGACACAGTCCCACTGCAGCAGGACACGCTTTCGCAGGGGCTGGGGCCAGCTGGCTTTGGCAAGGGGGGTCCGTCCCCGCCCAGGGTGGCTTTATGGTTCCGCATGGAGGTTTCACAGTAGTCTGTGGCTGCTCCACCCACCCTCCTTTGCCATTTACAATTGAACTGTTTTAACAAATCCATAACGATTGTCCATGGCTTTATAACACGGATGGCTGTGTCATCACCAATTGAGGCTGCTGCAAGTGTATTTTGTCCAACCTGCTCCCAAGTTAATAAATCTAAGGAAGTCCTTTTGGACACATCCAGTTAATGGTTTTCGCACCATGTGAGCAGGGCTTGCAGAGCCCATTCCTTGTATTTAATCGCTCTTTTTTTCAAGAAAGAAAGTCTATACCTTCATAATGGGATTTTCTGGTGCTGAAATCCAGGCCCCCATGGTCCGCTGTCTGCCGAAGGGATTTTTCACCACAGCTTTCCACTGCCCGTGGTAGTTTCACTGCAATATCGCTGTCTACCCAGCAAAGTCCCAGTTTTTACACCAAAATTCTGGTTCCCACACTGTTTTTTGGCTTTTACACTGTATTTATCCTGGTTCTAACACCAAAGCCCAGTTCTGATGCTGTAATAATCCCGGCTTTAACACCGTACCGGCTCCTATGCCATCTGTCTCCTTTGCTCTGTGTGCAGAATGTGGCTGAGTCCCATCACATCATGAGGTCACCATGTGTAATGTTGACTCGGGGGGGAGTGGGTTGGAGACAAAGAGACCACACACCCTGATGTTCATGTGGCAAACAGAGAGCATTTATTCCCAAGCCCTTCTTTATAAAATGCATTTGAAAAGCCTGATCTGGATATTTTCATTGGTCTGATCTCTACACCCCTTCACGTTCTGGCCAGTGAAATGCCTGCAGCCTTGGGAGAGATGTAATTGGGCAAGGCCCCATCAGTCAACCCAGGGGCTGGTTAGTTTGCCTAGCACAAACCAGCTAGTATGTGGCAACACAGCTTGGAGAAGAGAAGGCTGAGGAGTGACCTCATCACAATCTACAACTTCCTCAAGAAGGGCAGTGGAGGGGGAGGTACTTATCTCCTCTCTCTGGTGGCCAGTAATAGGGCACAAGGCAATGGTATGAAACTGCATCAGCGGAAGTTAAGATTGGACAGTAACAAAAGGTTCTTTGCTGAGAGGGTGGGTGATCACTGGAACAGGCTCCCCAGGGAAGTGGTCATGGCACTCAGCCTGTCAAGAGTTCATGGACTGTCTGGATAAGTCTTAGTCATATGGTTTAGTATTAGGTAGCTCTGCAAGGAGCAGGGAGTTGGACTCAATCCTTATGGGTTCCTTCCAACTTGAGATATTCTGTTATTCTACCTATATAGCTGTGGCAGAACTTCCCCTCTACCACAGAAGAGCTTATCTATTCTGTCCATCAGCTGGGGCAATTTCTCCAGGCATTCTACCCCCTCACATTAACTGATCGGATAACCCAGGCCAGCTTGTCTGACTAGTGAGTTGTCTCTGGCTAGTGAATTAATTCTCTCTCTGGAGCCAGGGGTGGAATTTCCAGTTGTCAATAAACAACTTGACTTGAGAAGAAGATGTGGGGAGATAAGCTGGAATTTCTGACAGACAGGCACTTCACTTTACAAACTATAAAAGCTACACAAACTTTCACGGAGGCAGAAGTCTCCTACACACACCCTGGAAATGCGTGGGACTTCTGCCCAAAGTTTGGATGCAAATTTCACAGATACTTTCCTGGGAATTGAGGGAAAGGATTATATGTGTATTCTGTCATCAATTCAGTGGTAATTTACATTGACTCCTAATCTATACTATTTCTTCACTAGCTGTAATGTAGGTACCTTTTATCATGCACTGGTTTTTTTAATCTACTAGTAGATCTTCCGTTTATCCTGTGTAGTAAGTAAGCCTGTTAAAGTCTTATGTCTGTTTTTTCCTTTTGTCTATTCAATAAATAATTCATGTTGTAATAGGCCCGATTGGTCATTATTAAGAACTTGTGAGCAAGAGTGGTTTTGGGGTGCTGGCCGCCTCAATAAAGCTGCTGCCTACTGCTAGAAACCTGGACAAAGGCAGGGGCCATCCAAACTCTCCCTTCTCATTTGTAACAATAACACAGATGCAAATGTTTCATTGTGCTATGTATTGTACTCACACTCAACACCTTGTAGCAGTGCCTTTCATCTGAAAACATAACAGATGTTTTGTGTGTTACATATTTTAACAATATCTGACCTTCAAGCCCTTTAGGCAAAATGAAAGTAACAGAGTTCATCGGAAGAGATAAGGCATAGATCAGGAAAACTGAATGAAAATGCTGATGAATAGGGCCTTAAAAGACGAGACAAAAGCCAGTAATGAGATACAGTTAAAGCAGTCAAGTTAACAAAGAGATGAGCCTAAAAACCAAATAAAAACCTAGGAGAATGGACTCTACGACTAAGAAGTTTAACATTTGTGGCTTTTAGATAACAACCAATTCAAAAATCAGTGAGAGAGGATAACCAAAACAAATAAAAAGTCACTCAGACATAATGCAAGCTTTTTCAAGCTAGAGCTCAAGAAACGTTCAGTTGTTAGCTCACAGTTCTCTAAACTCTTGTATATGAAGGATAAGCAAATCAATTCCTTTGGAACATAATTAACATAATGGCTTCAATCTTAAAACTTTTATCTTTCAGAAATACCTTGAGTACTTTAATGACGGTACATTGAAGCTTACAAGTCTGCAAACACCACTAGATCTAATGAGGCACTGAAAAAGGAAATCAGAAAAAACACATACCTTGTGTTGTTCTATTGCATCTACCCACTGTTGTCTGTGGTCTGGGTCCTGAGCTCGGAGGTACCAAACACTGTCGTTTACACTGATATCGAACCTGCATTCGTCAAAGTCATGAGGCTGTGAAAGAATGTAAAAATAGCTAAAATTATCATAATGATGAACAATATCTCACACTCTAGAAATACTGCAATTAGAAAAACTGATCAATATTGCCTTGAATTCATCCTAGATTTTACGTTTGGTTGTATGCAGCTGTCTCAAATAATGAACATAATACACTTGCATAATAAAAAATGCCAATCTTCTGAAACAGAAAAGCCAGTTTAATACAGTTTTAACAAAATTGTCACAAAAAAAGTTCCACACAAACAATGACCAAGCATTCCAAAGGAATCCTTTAGCAAAATAATTACTGGGGACAGCCAGGAAAATATGGGGTTTTTTTAATTTCAAAGCAGGAAAGAGAAATTAAGGCTATTACTATCAATACTAGTTTTCGATGGAAGAAGCACACACATCATAGCAAAAAGCACCAAGATAGAGCCATAAAAGAAGAATATATCAAAATGACAAGGAAGGTAGGAAACTAAAGGAAGCTGTGGCAACCTCTGCCTCAATAACCTTAACAAAGAGGATTGTCAGGTAATTGGGAGCAACATGCAATCCCTTCCCATATGACCACTTGAGTGCATGTAGCTTTCAGTTCATATGCCTCAAATAGTAAAATGCCTTTAATAGCATTACAGTGAAGCTAGTAACGAAAGTACAGATGAACAAAACAAGGATCTATTTTGCCCTGTGACACTGTCAGTTCAAAGTTATTCTCCAGCAAACATCCAACACAGAAAACCTTTTTTTTTCTTTCATTGAAAACTATTCTTAACAAAACATAACGCAGGTCCAGCTGAACACCTTTTTGAATTTGAATACAAAGAAATGTTACACATAGAAGCACACAGGGACATAACAGATTCTAAGATTAAGGCAAACAATGCAATCTGAAAAGCAATAAATATTGATTCCAGATGCCAAAGACAAGTCTATACCTGTTAATATCCTTTACTGCTCTGTGAATACATTAATCTTGCAGACAAGTAAAGCACTGTGGATCACTTGTGCAACACTCCACAAAAGAAAACCTATAAGCAAATCTCATTTGTTGTGTTCTGTGCAACAATTCAGTGTCCATAAGAATTATTTTCTAAGGATCTGAAAATCAGAAGCTACTTATGTATAATAGAAAATGTTTCTTGTTTAAATATACTAGAGAAAGAAAACTACAACAGAAGCCAACACGCAAAAAAAAAAAAAAAAAAAACCAAAAACAAAAAAAAAAAAAAAAAAAAAAAAAAAAAAAAAAAACAAAAAACAAAAAAACCCAAAAACAACAAAAAAGAGCTAGGAAGAGTTCAACAAAGGTACTTGAAGTGTCACCTTTTTTTTTAATAGCTTCACTTATTTGGTCAGGCATCTTAACCTAAGTTGAATTTAAATAAATTTAAATTACCCCCAAAAAATTCCAGCAACCAACAAAGTTAGCAATAAAGCAAATCAACTGCAGCTACCAATTCCCTTAATACCTGACCATCTCAATTTAATTCAACTTCATCCTACCCACAAAATAGCAAGGCCATCAATGCCAGGACAAAACAGAGACATTATTTGTATTAACATGTTTCCAAACTCAGCAGAATAAAAAGATAAGTGGTGCAGCTGACAAACTCAATATCCCACACAGGAGCTTGCCATTTAATAGCTACCATAGTTATAGCACACAATATAAAACTGCTGTTGTCTCAAGCCCCACATTGGGCACCAAAAAGGACTGTGGTAGGTTGACCCTGGCTGGACACTAGGTGACCATCAAAGCCACTCTGTGAATCCCACTCCAGAACATGGTAAAGAAAATATAATGAGAGGCTTGTGAGTTAAGAGAAGGGAGAGATCATTCACCAATTACTGTAGCAGGCAAAATAGACTCAACTTACGAAAATTAACTGAATTTATTACCAATCAAATCAGAGTAAGGCCAGGAGAAGTAAATCCAAATCTTAAACACACCTTCCCCCACATCTCTCTCCTTCCCAGGCTTAACTTTATTCCTGATTCTCTACTGCCTGCCCCAGTGGTGCAGGGATAGGGGTTACAGTCAGTTCATCAGCTGTTGTCTCTGCTGCTCCTTCCTCCTCAGGGGGAGGACGTCTAACATGCTTCCCCAGCTCTAGCGTGGTATTGCACCCACAGGAGACATTCCTTCATGAACTTCTCCAATGTGAGTCTTTCCCACGACCTGCAAATCTTCACAAACTGCTCCAGTGTGGGTCCCTTCCACAGGGTGTGATAAATAACATAGAGAATAGAATTTTTCAATTCCCCTGATGTTGCTGGATAGAGCTTAAAGACTAACTAGCAAAAAACATAAAAGAATGTAAAAATATGCACACAGGATGATAAACATAGCTGAAACCAGTGGAGAAAGAGATCATGAGGAATATAGTGGCTTTTTGGCAAGTTATGTGACAAGAAGAAACAGCACATGCCCAAAGAAAAAGTTCAAGGAAAGGGCACCTCTTTACATGACCCTCTAGGACTATAAAAGGACTTCCAGTAGGAGGTGCATGCATGCAAATTAGTTCTAGGAAAAGTGATGTTTATGTATTAGCTAGGAAGTATGTTGTAATGAATATGTATGATCATGATGGAATAAATACCGGTTGTAAAGTTTAACCACACACATATCATTCAAGGAGAGATCCTTCCGTGTGTCCAGCACTGATAAAGAATGCCTGCTTTCTAATGCTTCAAATTGTGTTAGAAAATTTTACAGATGACTTTGGTATCAGGTACAGTCCTTCAGGAACAAACTGCTCCACTGTAGGTCTCCAAAGGGGTCACAAGTCCTGCCAGCAAACCTGATCTAGCATGAGATCTTCTCTCCATGGGCCTACAGCTCCTACCAGGAGCCTGCTTCAGCATGGGCTTCCTGTGGGGTAAGAGCCTCCTTTAGGAATCCATCTGCACAGTTGTGGGGTCCTCCATGGGCTACAGGTAAAGATCTGTTTTGCCATTAACCTGCACGGGCTGCAGGGGGACAGCATGTCTCACCATGGTCTTCACCATGAGCTGCAGGAGAATCTCTACTCCAGTACCTGAAGCACCTCCTCCCTCTCCTTCTCCACTGACCTTGGTGTCTGCAGTTGTTTCTCTATCATAGTCTCACTCTGCTCTTCACTAGATGCAAAAGCTTCTGTGCAATAACTTTTCCCCTTCTTAAATACATTATCACAGAGGTGTTACTACCATCGCTAATTGGCTCAGCTGCGGCCACTAGCAGGTCCATCTTGGAGCTGGCTGGCACTGACTCCAGCAAACATAATGTAAGCTTCCAGCAGCTTTTCACAGAAACCACCCCTGTAGCCACTCCCTTGCTACCAAAACTTTGCACTGCAAACCCAATGCATGGAAATAAGGAAGACACAGAGAACTAAAGGCCAATCAGTTTCACCTTTGTGCCCAGAAAGATCATGGAGCAGATTCTCCTGAAAACTATGCTAAGGCACATGGAAAAAAGGAGTTGACTGATGACAGTCAGCATGGCCAAGCTTTGGTAGTGGG